>NW_027094395.1:0-107262 GCF_029207755.1 Chamaea fasciata
GGGTCAGGGTGACACTGTCCCCGCTGTCCCCGCAGTCCCCAGCCCGAGGCGCCCCGGGGGGTCAGGGTGACACTGTCCGCACTGTCCCCGCTGTCCCCACCCCGAGGCGCCCCCGGGGGTCAGGGTGACACTGTCCCCGCTGTCCCCGCTGTCCCCACCCCGAGGGCGCCCCGGGGGTCAGGGTGACACTGTCCCCACTGTCCCCCGCTGTCCCCACCCCGGGGCTCCCCGGGGGTCAGGGTGACACTGTCCCCGGCTGTCCCCGCTGTCCCCACCCCGAGGTGACCCGGGTGGTCAGGGTGACACTGTCCCCACTGTCCCCGCTGTCCCCACCCCGAGGTGACCCGGGGGTCAGGGTGACACTGTCCCCACTGTCCCCGCTGTCCCCACCCCGGGGCTCCCCGGGGGTCAGGGTGACACTGTCCCCGCTGTCCCCGCTGTCCCCACCCCGGGGCTCCCCGGGGGTCAGGGTGACACTGTCCCCGCTGTCCCCGCTGTCCCCACCCCGGGGCTCCCCGTACCTGTCCCCCCAGGACGCGGCTCCCGCCCAGCGCGCGGTGCAGCGCGGCCACCTCGGGGCCGGGCCCGGTGATCAGCGACGTCCCCCGTGTCCACGATGGCCTCGCAGCCCCCCCCGCACAGGGGGGGGGGGTCCCGGCACCCCACCTCCCCCCGGGGCCCCCACCGACAGCCTGGGGGGGGGCACGGGGGTCGTTAGGGGGGTCGGGGGGCAGTTGGGGGGCGTTTAGGGTGGCTTTGGGGACACTTAGAGGGGTCAATCTGGGGGGGCACAGGGGGGCAGTTAGAGGGGTCAGGGGGCGTTTCGGGGGGTCAGGGGGCAGTTAGGGGGGTCAGGGGGTAGTCAGGGGGGTCAGAGGGGGGCGTTAAGGGGAGTCAGGGGGCAGTTGGGGGGGCTTTGGGGACACTTAGAGGGGTCAGGGATCAATTTGGGGGGCACAGGAGGCATTTAGGGGGGCACAGGGGGCAGGTAGAGGGGTCAGTGGGCACTTAGAGGGGTCAGGGGACATTAAAGGGGGCTTTGGGGGACAGTTACAGGGGTCAGGGGGCATTTGGGGGGGCTTCGGGGGCATTTAGAGGGGGTCAGGGGCTCAATTTGGGGGGCTGGGGGTCCTTTAGAGGGGTCGGAAGGGATTTGGGGGAGATCAGGAGGGTTTTGAGGGGATCTCGGGGGGATTCAGGGGATTTTGGGGGGGATTTTGGGGGGCTTTGGGGCTGTCTCACCTGTCCATGTGCACCTGCCAGTAGCTCTGCCGGGACACGGGGATGTAGTGCAGGGGACCCTCGAACTGTCCCTCGTCGATGCCCCCCAAAAGCAGCTCCCCCCCGTCGCCCTCCGACGCCCCACTGCGCCCCCACGGCCAGAACGGGGGGCGTCAGGGGGGGCTTGGGGCTCCCGGGGGGGTCCCAGGGGGGTCCCAGGGGGGGGATTTGGGGCTCTCAGAGGGGATTTGAGGGGGGATTTGGGGGTCTCAAAGGAGAATCTTGCGGGGATTTGGAGGTCCCAGAGGGGATTTGGGGGTCCCAGAGAGGATTTGAGGGGGGATTTGGGGGTCCCAAGGAGAATCCTGTGGGGATTTGGGGGTCTCAGAGGGGATTTCAGGGGGATTTGGGTGTCCCCGATGGGATTTTGGGCTCCCAGGGGGGTCCCAGAGGGAATTTGGGGGTCTCAGAGAGGATTTGAGGGGGGATTTGGGGGTCTCAAGGAGAGACCTGTGGGGATCTGGGTGCTCCAGAGGGGATTTGGGGGTCCCAAGGGGAATCCTGTGGATATTTGGGGGTCCCAGAGGGGATCTAGGGGTCCCATGGGTGTCCCAGAGGGGATTTCAGGGGGGATTTGGGGTCCCATGGGGGTCCTAGAGGGGATTTGGGGGTCCCAGATGGGATTTCAGGGGGGATTTGGGGTCCCAAGGGGAATCCTGTGGGGGTCTGGGGGTCCCAGAGGGGATTCGGGGCACGCCAGCTGCCCCCCTCACCTGCGCAGGCGGAAGGAGAAGACGTTGTTGTGGAAGAGGCGCTGCTTCATCATGTTGTCGAAGACGGGCCGGGCGGGCCCGGCCGAGGCGGCGGGGAAGGCCAGGCCCAGGACGCCATCGAAGCGCGCGGCCGCGAACGCCAGGCCCGGCAGCGCCACGGCCTCGGCAAAGGTCTGGTTGGGTACGGAGACGTTGGACACCTGGTGGGGACAGGGACAGGGACACAGTGACACAGGGACACAGGGACAGGGACACAGTGACACAGGGACAGTGACACAGGGACACAGGGACACAGGGACAGTGACACAGTGACACAGGGACAAACACCAGGCCCGGCAGCGCCACGGCCTCGGCAAAGGTCTGGTTGGGTACGGAGACGTTGGACACCTGGTGGGGACAGGGACAGGGACAGTGACACAGAGACAGGGACACAGTGACACAGGGACAGTGACACGGCCTCAGCAAAGGTCTGGTTGGGTACGGAGACGTTGGACACCTGGTGGGGACAGGGACAGGGACAGGGACACAGTGACACAGGGACAGTGACACAGTGACAGTGACACAGGGACAGGGACACAGTGACACAGGGACAGTGACACGGCCTCGGCAAAGGTCAGGTTGGGCACCGAGACGTTGGACACCTGGTGGGGACAACGACGCTGACAGTGTGACACAGTCCCCACAGCCCCCAGCCCACTATGGTGGTGTCGAGAAGACCCCCGGGACCCCTCCCCGGGGCCCCCAGCCCACCGTGGGGGTGTCGGGACCCCCCGGGCCCCCTCCCCGGAGCCCCCAGCCCACCGTGGGGGTGTCGGGACCCCCCGGGCCCCCTCCCCGGGGCCCCCAGCCCACCGTGGGGGTGTCGGGACCCCCCGGGCCCCCTCCCCGGAGCCCCCAGCCCACCGTGGGGGTGTCGGGACCCCCCGGGCCCCCTCCCCGGGGCCCCCAGCCCACCGTGGGGGTGTCGGGACCCCCCGGGCCCCCTCCCCGGGGCCCCCAGCCCACCGTGGGGGTGTCGGGACCCCCCGGGCCCCCTCCCCGGAGCCCCCAGCCCACCGTGGGGGTGTCGGGACCCCCCGGGCCCCCTCCCCGGAGCCCCCAGCCCACCGTGGGGATGTCGGGACCCCCCGGGCCCCCTCCCCGGGGCCCCCAGCCCACCGTGGGGGTGTCGGGACCCCCCGGGACCCCTCCCCGGGGCCCCCAGCCCACCGTGGGGGTGTCGGGACCCCCCGGGCCCCCTCCCCGGGCGCACCGTGAGGGTGTCGGTGCTGAGGAAGCCCCGCAGGCTGCCGCTGCCGTAGCTGATGGCGAAGGCGGTGCCGTTGGCGCGGTGAGTGCAGGACAGCGCGGGCCGGTAGTGGGGGTGCAGCCCTGGGGGGACACGGGGGGACACGGGGGTCACACACGGGGCGGGGGGGGGCACGGGCACTCGCCTCTGACCACGCCCATTCACCTCGGACCACGCCCACTCACCTCGGACCGCGCCCCATTCCCAGATCCTGCCCATTCACACTGTCCCTTCCTATTTATAGACCCCGCCCACTTCCACAGACCACGCCCCTTCGCTCAGCTCACACCCCTTTAAGCCACGCCCCTCAAGCCCTGCCTAATCAGTTGAGCTCCTCCCTGACCACGCCTCATTAGGTCCCGCCCCTCCATTGAAACCGCGCCCATTCCACAGTGCCAGGAGCCCAGACCCCTCCCATTCCACCACACCACACCCTCCTATGCCCCGCCCACACCCTAAACCACGCCCATCCCGGCACACCACGCCCTTCTATGCCACCCTCACCACCCAAACCACGCCCATCCCACCGTGCCGCACCCCACTAGTCCCCGCCCACAGTCTAAACCGTGCCCGCTCTGCCATGCCACGCCCCACTAGGCCCCGCCCACCACCCTGCCACGCCCGTTTCGGCCCCGCCCCTCACAGCAGGCCAGGTAGAGCAGGCAGCAGCGCGCCGAGGGCACCCAGAGGTCGGCGGAGCCGGTGTCGAAGATGACGCGGAAATCCTGGGGGGGGGTCCCCAGGGAGATGGTCCCGTAGTACTGCGCCTGGGGGGGGGGGACAACAGGGCGGGGTCACCGCGGGGTCACCCGGGGTCACCGCGGCGTTGGGAACCACCCCCGATGTCCCCGTGTCCCCAGAACGGTGGGAGAGTGGTCCCGTCTCAACCCATCCTCAGGGACTGTCACACCCCTGTCCCCAGGTCCCTGTGACCCCTGTCCCCATGTCCCCGAGGTCCCTGTGACCCCTGACCCCGTGTCCCCAGGTCCCTGTGACCCCTGACCCCGTGTCCCCATGACACCCCTGTCCCCAAGGTCCCTGTGACCCCTGACCCCGTGTCCCCAGGTCCCTGTGACCCCTGACCCCGTGTCCCCATGATACCCCTGTCCCCAAGGTCCCTGTGACCCCTGACCCCGTGTCCCCAGGGTCCCTGTGACCACTGTCCCTGTGTCCCCAGGTCCCTGTGACCCCTGACCCTGTGTCCCCAGGGTCCCTGTGACCACTCCAGTGTCCCCAAGGTCCCTCCGTGTCCCCTGACACTGTCACACCCCTGTTCCAATGTCCCCATGACACCCCTGTCCCCCTGTCCCCAGGGTCCCTGTGACTCCCCCAGTGTCCCCAAGGTCCCTCCGTGTCCCCTGACACTGTCACACCCCTGTCCCCAAGGTCCCCGTGACCCCTCCGTGTCCCCTGACATTGTCACACTCCCTCCTGTGTCCCCAAGGTCCCTCCATGTCCCCACAACACTGCCACACCCCTGTCCCCGTGTCCCTGTGACCCCTGTCCCCCTGTCCCCAAGGTTCCTGTGACCCCTCCAGTGACCCCAAAGTCCCTCCGTGTCCCCATGACACCCCTGTCCCCCTGTCCCCAGGGTCCCTGTGACCCCTGTCCCCCTGTCCCCAGGGTCCCTGTGACCCCTCCAGTGTCCCCAAGGTCCCTCCGTGTCCCCTGACACTGTCACACCCCTGTCCCCGTGACCCCTGACCCCGTGTCCCCAGGGTCCCTGTGCCCCCTCCCCATGTCCCCAGCCCCGACCCCCGCCCTGTCCCCGCCCCGGGGGTGGCTGTCCCCTCCCCCCCGCCCCTCCCCCACTCACGTCCATGTAATTGTGGAGCCGCGTGGGCGCGGCCGCCCCTCCCCCACTGCGGCTGCGGGGGGCGCCCCCCGACCCCCAGAACTTGGGGGGCACCCAGGGGCCCCTCTCCAGCGGGATGCTGCGGGGGACAGGGAGGGGTTAAACCGCCGCCCTAATCAGCCTAATGAGCCTAATGAGCTTCTTAATGAGCGGCAATTATGCTAATGAAGGGTTACGCCGCCCGGCATGGGGGGGGGGGGCGATTAATGAGGTTAATGAGGGGCTCCCAGAGCCCCCCTCCCCCGCGTTTTCATAGCGGGGGGGGGTTAATGGGGGTCCCCAAATTATGGGGTCAGCCCCCCCGGGGTCAGAGGTCACGGGGAGGGGTCACGCCCTGGTGGGTGGGGCCGGGCCCGAGCGGGTCTGACCGGTCCCGCCCCCGCCCGGCCTCACCTGGGGCGGGCCGGGGGTGTCGGGAACCCCCAAAACCGCTCCCAAACCTCACCTGGGGGCAGCCAGGTATCCGGGAAACCCCAAGATCCCACCTGGGGGCATCCGGGAACCCCTAAACCCCTCCCAAAATCTGTCTGGGGGCATCCAGGTGTCCCTGAAACCCCAAAATCCCACCTGAGTGCCTCCAGGTGTCCGGAAAAACCCCCAAAACCTCACCTGGGGGGATCCAGGTACCAGGGAAACCCCTAAATTAACTCCCAAAATCCCATCTACGGAGGATCCAGGTATCCAGGAACTCCCAAAATCCCACCTGGAGGCATCCAGGTATCCGGGAGCCTCTAAATTCACCCCCAAAACCTCCAGGTACCCAGGAACCCACCAAAAACTCCTCCCCAAACCCCACCTGGGGGAGCTCAGGTATCCGGGAACTCCTAAATTCACCCCCAAAATCTCACCTGGGGGGACCCAGGTAAACGGGACCCCCCCAAAACATCTCCCAAACCTCACCTGGGGGGACCCAGGTATCCGGGACCCCCCCAAAACATCTCCCAAACCTCACCTGGGGGGATCCAGGTATCCGGGACCCCCCCAAAACATCTCCCAAACCTCACCTGGGGGGATCCAGGTATCCGAGACCCCCCCAAAACCCCTCCCAAACCTCACCTGGGGGTGCCCAGGTACGCGGGACCCCCCCAAAACCCCTCCTAAACCTCACCTGGGGGGACCCAGGTATCCGGGACCCCCCCAAAACATCTCCCAAACCTCACCTGGGGGGATCCAGGTATCCGGGACCCCCCCAAAACCTCTCCCAAACCTCACCTGGGGGGACCCAGGTATCCGGGACCCCCCCAAAACATCTCCCAAACCTCACCTGGAGCTACCCAGGTAAACGGGACCCCCCCAAAGCCCCCCGCGACCCCTCCCCCGGGGTCTCACCGCAGCATCGCTCCCGCTCCAGCCACGAGCAGCAGGAGGGGCCCGATCCCGGGACCCCCCATGGCCGCTCTGAGCCCCCCGCCCCGCGCGCGCGGGGGAACCCCCGGCGGGCCCCGCCCACCGACACGCCCCCTCCTCCCCCAAAACCGCGCCCCATTCCATTGATAGCGATGGGAAAACCCCGCCAGGCCACGCCCCCTTCATTGAATGCTCCGGGGGGCCACGCCCTCATTGGGTATGAATGGCTCGATAGGCCGCGCCCACTTCCAGAGACACGCCCCTTCATTGGGCAAACAGCCCACATAGTCACGCCCCTTTGGGGAAACACCCATAACCGCGCCCCCTTCATTGAATGCCTCTCGGGGGGCCACGCCCTCATTATATATGAATGGCTCGATCAGCCACGCCTACTCGCAGAGCCGCGCCCCTTCCTGAAAACCACGCCCCATGCCATTGATAGCAATGGGAAAACCCCGTCAGGCCACGCCCCCAAATGACAGCTCCGGGAGCCACGCCCTCATTGGATAGCAATGGCGAGAATGCCACGCCCACTCATGTAACCACGTCCCTTCATTGGGAAAAACAACTGGCATAGCCACGCCCCCGTCGTTGGGAAACAATAGTAAAACCACGCCTCCTTAAGCTCCGCCCCTTTACGACCATAAATGGCAAGTCGTTAGCTCAGCCACGCCCCCTCACCAAAGCCACGCCCCTCGGTGACGCAATGGCGGGGGCGGGGGTGACTCAGGGGGCGCGGGAAGCCCGAAACCGCCCCCCACATCCGGGGGGGGACACCCCAAATTCCCCGAAAACGTGGGGGGGCGGGGCCTCAAAACCAGCCCGTAATTAGGAGAGGTTAATTAATTCTGGGGGGTGGTTTTACGAAGGGGGAGGGTTTAAAATCCACCCAGAGAATGGGGGGGGGGGGGGGTGGCCAAAATCACCCCAAAAGTGGGGACCCGCCCCCCAAAAAAATCTATTTTGGGAGGACCCCAAACCCCCCAAAACTGAGACCCCCCCCAAATAAAATCCCATTTTGAGGACCCCAAACCCCCCAAAACTGAGACCCCCCTCCCCCCAAATTAACGCCATTTTAGGACCCCCCCCCCCCAAATTAACCCCCAATTGGGGGAGGGGTCCCCACCCCGACCCCGCCCCCCAATTTGGGGAGGGGGTCCCCGAAATCTCACGGGGCGGGGGGGGGGGCCGTGAAGCACCTTTATTAATCCGCTGCGCCGGGGGGGGGAGGGGGGGTCGGACGGATGCGGGGCCCCCCCCACCCCGACCCCTCCCCCTTCCCCAAAAATTTGGGGGGGGGGGGGTTTGGAGTGTTGAGTGTGAGGAGGGGGCGGCGGAGCAGCCCCCCCCTAAAAAAACCGCCCCCTCCCCAAAATTAAACACCGCGGGGGGGGGGGGGTGTGAGGCACTGATAATGAGGAGGGGGCGCGGATTTTTTTTTTTGGGGACCCCTCCCCAAAATTAAACACCGCGGGTGGAGTGGGGGGGTTGTGAGGCACTGATAATGAGGAGGGGGCGCGGATTTTTTTGGGGGGGGACCCCTCCCCAAAATTAAACACCGCGGGGGGGTTGTGAGGCACTGATAATGAGGAGGGGGCGCGGATTTTTTTTGGGGGGGACCCCTCCCCAAAATTAAACACCGCGGGTGGAGTGGGGGGGTTGTGAGGCACTGATAATGAGGAGGGGGCGCGGATTTTTTTGGGGGGGACCCCTCCCCAAAATTAAACACCGCGGGTGGAGTGGGGGGGTTGTGAGGCACTGATAATGAGGAGGGGGCGCGGATTTTTTTGGGGGGACCCCTCCCCAAAATTAAACACCGCGGGGGGGGTTGTGAGGCACTGATAATGAGGAGGGGGCGCGGATTTTTTTTGGGGGGGGACCCCTCCCCAAAATTAAACACCGCGGGTGGAGTGGGGGGGTTGTGAGGCACTGATAATGAGGAGGGGGCGCGGATTTTTTTTGGGGGGGGACCCCTCCCCAAAATAAAACACCGCGGGGGGGGTTGTGAGGCACTGATAATGAGGAGGGGGCGCGGATTTTTTTTTTTTGGGGGGGGGGACCCCTCCCCAAAATTAAACACCGCGGGGGGGTTGTGAGGCACTGATAATGAGGAGGGGGCGCGGATTTGTTTGGGGGGGACCCCTCCCCAAAATTAAACACCGCGGGTGGAGTGGGGGGGTTGTGAGGCACTGATAATGAGGAGGGGGCGCGGATTTTTTTTGGGGGGGACCCCTCCCCAAAATTAAACACCGCGGGTGGAGTGGGGGGGTTGTGAGGCACTGATAATGAGGAGGGGGCGCGGATTTTTTTTTTTGGGGGGGGGACCCCTCCCCAAAATAAAACACCGCGGGGGGGGTTGTGAGGCACTGATAATGAGGAGGGGGCGCGGATTTTTTTTTTTTTGGGGGGGGACCCCTCCCCAAAATAATAACAAGGGGTGAGCCTGAGGCGGGCGGGGGGCGCCCCCCGGTTTGGGGTCAGTTGCGGGTGGGGGGCAGCCCGGGGGGGCTCGGGGGGCGCCGGATGTTGGCGCGGTCCTTGGCCGCCTCCTCCTCCTCGTCGTAGCGCTCGTCCTCGTCGTCGCTGTGTCGCGGGCTCGACAGTCGCGATAGAGCCGGGGAGGGCGGCACCGAGGCGGGGCGGGGGTAGCGGAAACCCTGCGGGGGGGGGGAGAGAGAGAGAGAGGGGAAAAAATAAAACAGAGATGCGAATGAGGAATAAAAAGATAAAAAGGAAAAATTAAAAAAAAAAATAGAAATAAAAGTAATCGAAAAATGAAGGAGAAATAAAAATGAAAGTAATTAGAAGTTAAAGAGAAGTAAAGATAAAAGATAGGAAAAAAGAGAGAGAAATGCGAAGTAGAAATAGAAATAGGAAGAAAAGTAAAAATTGAAATAGAAATTGAAAGTTAAAAAAAAAAGGTAAAAATAAAAAAAAAATAAACAAAAAAACCCCCGAAACAAAGGCATAAAACAAAAATAAAAATAAAAATAAAAATAAAAACAAAAATAAAAGTAAAAAATAAAAATAAAAGTAAAAAAAAAATAAAAGTAAAAATAAAAAAAAAAATTAAAAAAAAGTAAAAATAAAAGTAAAACTAAAAATAAAAGTAAAACAAAAAATAAAAATAAAAATAAAAATAAAAGTAAAAATAAATATAAAAGTAAAACAAAAAATAAAAAGAAAAGTAAAAATAAAAATAAAAGTCAAAATAAAAATTAAAAAAAAAAATTAAAAATAAATATAAAAAATAAAAATAAAAATAAAAATAAAAGTAAAAATAAAAGTAAAAATAAAAATAAAAGTAAAACAAAAAATAAAAATAAAAGTAAAAATAAAAAAAATAAAAATAAAAATAAAAGTAAAAATAAATATAAAAGTAAAACAAAAAATAAAAAAAGTAAAAATACAAATAAAAGTCAAAATAAAAAAAAAACAAAATTAAAAATAAATATAAAAAATAAAAATAAAAGTAAAAATAAAAATAAAAATAAAAATAAAAAGGGTTAGAGGGGGGTCTGGGGGGGTTGGGGGAAGGGGGAAAAAAGGAGGAAAAGGGATAAAAAAGAAAAAGGGGAGAAAAAAGAGGAGGAAAAGGGGGAAAAAGGGGAGAAACAGAGGAAACAAAGACACAAGAAAGGAAGAGGAAAAGGGGTGGGGGGGAAGGGGGAAAAAGGGAAAAAACCCCAAAACGCTCCCGGGTTCAGGGGGGACTTTGGGGGAGGGGGTTGGGGGGATTTTGGGGGTCTTGGGGTCACTCAGGGGGGTTTTTTTAGGGATTTTTGGGGTTTTGGGGTCACTCAGGGGCAGTTTTGGGGCGATTTTGGGGTTTTGGGGGTCATTCAGGGGGGTCTTTTCGGGATTTTTGGGGTCACTCAGGAGGTTTTGGGGGTTTTGGGGTCACTCCCGGGTTCAGGCGGATTTTTGGGAAGGGGGTTTTGGGGTTTTTTGGGGTTTTCTGGGTCACTCTGGGGAGTTTTTTGGGGTTTTCTGGGGTTTCTGGGGTTTGGGGTTTTTTGGGGTCACTCAGGAGGTTTTTGGGGTTTTTTTGGGTCACTCAAGGGAGTTTTTTGGGGTTTTCTGGGGTTTCTGGGATTTGGGGTTTTTTGGGGGGGTTTTGGGGTCACTCAGGAGGTTTTTGGGGGTTTTTTTGGGTCACACAGGGGAGTTTTTTTGGGTTTTTTGGGGTTTCTGGGGTTTGGGGTTTTTTGGGGGGTTTTGGGGTCACTCAGGAGGTTTTTGGGGGTTTTGTGGGGTCACTCAGGGGAGTTTTTTGGGGTTTCTTTGGGGTTTTTTGGGGGTTTCTGGGATTTGGGGTTTTTTGGGGGGTTTTGGGGTCACTCAGGAGGTTTTTGGGGTTTTTTTGGGGTTTCTGGGGTTTGGGGTTTTTTGGGGTCACTCAGGAGGTTTTTGGGGGTTTTTTTGGGTCACTCAGGGGAGTTTTTTGGGTTTTTTTTGGGGTTTCTGGGATTTGGGGTTTTTTGGGGGGGTTTTGGGGTCACTCAGGAGGTTTTTGGGGGTTTTTTTGGGTCACTCAGGGGAGTTTTTTTGGGTTTTTTGGGGTTTCTGGGGTTTGGGGTTTTTTGGGGGGTTTTGGGGTCACTCAGGAGGTTTTTGGGGGTTTTGTGGGGTCACTCAGGGGAGTTTTTTGGGGTTTCTTTGGGGTTTTTTGGGGGTTTCTGGGATTTGGGGTTTTTTGGGGGGTTTTGGGGTCACTCAGGAGGTTTTTGGGGTTTTTTTGGGGTGACTCACGGCGGCGGCCTCGGGGGGCTCGTAGGTGAAGCTCTCGGGGAAGGCCTTGGCCAGGGCCATGCGCCGGGCGAAGGTGTAATACTGGGGAGGGGGCACGGGGGGCTCAGGGGACACCAGGGACCCCAAAACCCCCCGGAGATGCCTCCAAACCCCCAAGGAACTTCTCTAGGAACTCCAGAGACTCCTCGAGGCCTCCTCCAGGACCCAAAAAACCAATCTAGGAACTCCAGAAACCCCTCCAGGACCCAAAGAGTTCCTCCAAACCCCCCTGAGATGTCTCCAAAACCCCCTGAGATGTCTCCAAACCCCCCTGAGATGTCTCCAAACCCCCCTGAGATGTCTCCAACCCCCCCGAGATGTCTCCAAACCCCCTGAGATGTCTCCAAACCCCCCTGAGATGTCTCCAAACCCCCCTGAGATGTCTCCAAACCCCCGAGATGTCTCCAACCCCACCTGAGATGTCTCCAAACCTCCCTGAGATGTCTCCAAACCCCCCTGAGATGCCTCCAAACCCCCTGAGATGTCTCCAAACCCCCCTGAGATGTCTCCAACCCCCCCAGAGATGTCTCCAGCCCCCCTGAGATGTCTCCAAACCTCCCTGAGATGCCTCCAAACCCCCTGAGATGTCTCCAAACCCCCCTGAGATGTCTCCAAACCTTCCAGAAACTTCTCTAGGAGCTCCAAAGACCCCTCCAGGACCGAAAAAGTTTCTCCAAACCCCCCTGAGATGCCTTCAAACCTCCTAGAAACTTCTCTAGGACTCTCAAGAACTCCTCCAAGACCCAAAGGGTTCCTCCAAACCCCCCTGAGATGTCTCCAAATTCCCCTGAGATGCCTCCAAACCCCCGAGATGTCTCTAAACCCCTCTGAGATGTCTCCAAACCTCCCTGAGATGTCTCCAAACCTCCCAGAAACTTCTCTAGGAGCTCCAAAGACCCCTCCAGGACCGAAAAAGTTTCTCCAAACCCCCCTGAGATGCCTCCAACCCCCCCGAGATGCCCCCAGGGCCCCCAGGAGGAGCCCCTGGTCTCACCCTGCCCAGGTATTTCCAGTCGAGCAGGTCGGAGAGGCGCTCGGTGCGGTTGCGCTGCACGATGCGCTGCCGCCGGCTCTGCTGGCAGAAGCCGTACAGGAACGCCGTGAGCTGGGCACAGGACTCCTCCGGGGCCCGGAAACGCCTGTCCACGATGTAGATCCCTGAGGGGACAGCGGGGACATGGGGACATTGGGGACACTGGGGACACTGGGGACATTGGGGGACATTGGGGACACTGGGGACATTGAGATCATTGGGGACACTGGGGACATTGGGGGACATTGGGGACAATGGGGACACTGGGGACATTGGGGTCATTGAGGACATTGGGGACAGCGGGGACATGGGGACATTGGGGACATTGGGGACATCAGGGACATTGAGATCATTGGGGACATTGGGGACACTGGGGACACTGGGGACATTGGGGACATTGGGGGACATTGGGGACATTGGGGACATTGGGAACATGGGGACACTGGGGTCATTGAGGACATTGGGGTCATTGGGGACATTGGGGACATCAGGGACATTGAGATCATTGGGGACATTGGGGACACTGGGGACACTGGGGACATTGGGGACATTGGGGACATTGGGGACATGGGGGACATTGGGGACAATGGGGACACTGGGGACATTGGGGTCATTGGGGACACTGGGGACATTGAGGACGTTGGGGACACTGGGGACACTGGGGACATTGGGGGACATTGGGGACATTGGGGACATTGGGGACACTGGGGACATTGGGGGACATTGGGGACATTGGGGACATTGGGGACATTGGGGACACTGGGGACACTGGGGACATTGGGGGACATTGGGGACATTGGGGACACTGGGGACATTGGGGGACATTGGGGACATTGGGGACATTGGGGACACTGGGGACATTGGGGGACATTGGGGACATTGGGGACACTGGGGACATTGGGGTCATTTGGGGACATGGGCCAGGGACAAGGAGAGGGGGACAGGGACACCGAGCCCCCCTGGCAGGGCGGGGTCAGGGACATGGAGACACAGGTAACCCACACCTCCAGATTTTCAGCCCTCCCCATATTTTCGGCCCCCATATTTTGGGGTCCCCCCATATTTTGGGGTCCCCCCATATTTTCAGCCCCCCCCATATTTTCGGGTCCCCCCCATATTTTCAGCCCCTCCCATATTTTCGGGTCCCCCCCATATTTTCAGCCCCCCCATATTTTGGGGCCCCCCCCATATTTTCAGCCCCCCCATATTTTGGGGTCCCCCCATATTTCCGGGCCCCCCGCTGACCGTAGGCCGAGGGGTCAGCGATGTGCTCCTCCATGAAGCAGCCGAAGCCCGACAGGTTGGTGGAGACGCTGGGGATCCCCATCACCGTGCACTCCGCTGGGGTCCGGGGGGGGGGACACACACACAGATTTTGGGGGGTCAAAGGGGGATTTGGGGGGTCGCGGGACCCCCCCAGGAGCCCCCCCCGGGGCGGGTCTTACCCGGGGTGTAGCCCCAGGGCTCGTAGTAGGAGGGGAAGACGCCGAGGTGACAGCCCCGCACGAACTCCTCGTAATCCACGGGCAGCAGGGGGCTGGTGGAGGACAGGAACTCGGGGTGGAAAATTATCTTGGGGGAAGGGGGGAGGAAAAAAAAAAAAAAAAGGGGGGGGAGGGGTGTGAACCCCGGAATTATCCTCTGGAAGCCACCTCCCCCCCCCCCAAAAAAAAATTGTTTAACTCGATTGTGAAATTCCAACGAAAATCGGAATTTTTTTTGGTGGGTTTCATCGCCAAGAATTTCCCCTCGGAACTCAAAATTTTCGCCGCAGAGGAGGAGGAAATTCCTCTTCAAATTCTTCTGCTGGACCCCAAAATCCTCACCTGCACCCCAAAATCCTCACCTGGACCCCAAAATTCCCTCCCTGGACCCCAAAATCCTCACCCGGACCCCAAAATTCCCTCCCTGGACCCCAAAATCCTCACCCGGACCCCAAAATTCCCTCCCTGGACTCCAAAATCCTCACCCGGACCCCAAAATCCTCACCTGGACCCCAAAATTCCCTCCCTGGACCCCAAAATCCTCACCTGGACCCAAAATTCCCTCCCTGGACCCCAAAATCCTCCCCTGGACCCCAAAATCCTCACCCGGACCCCAAAATCCTCACCTGGACCCCAAAATCCTCACCTGGACCCCAAAATTCCCTCCCTGGACCCCAAAATCCTCACCTGGACCCCAAAATTCCCTCCCTGGACCCCAAAATTCCCTCCCTGGACCCCAAAATCCTCCCCTGGACCCCAAAATCCTCACCCGGACCCCAAAATCCTCACCTGGACCCCAAAATTCCCTCCCTCGACCCAAAATTCCCTCCCTGGACCCCAAAATCCTCACCTGGACCCCAAAATCCCCTCCCCAAAGCACCAAAATCCTCCAAATTCTCCCCAGAATCCAAAACCCACCTCCCCACCTTCACCCCAAAATATTCCCCGGCCATCAAAATCCCCTTTCCCGGAACCCCAAAATCCCCCCAAACCCCCCCAAGCCCCCCAAAACCGCCCCAAACCCCCACACCCCAACGTCCCCTTGTCCCCCCTGGTGTCACCGCGCCCCAAAAGTGTCCCCAAGTGCCACCTTGACCCTGTCCCTGCTGCTGTTGAAGAGCCCCAGACCCCCCAAAATCCCCCAAAACCCCCCAAAACCTCCCAAGACCCCCCAAAACCTCAATGAAACGCCCCCAAACCCCCCCAAACGCCCACCCCCCAACGTCCCCGTGTCCCCTCCCCCGGTGCCAGGACATTTGGGGACACCCAGGGATGTCCCCAAGTGCCACCTTGACCCTGTCCCTGCTGCTGTTGAAGAGCCCCAGACCCCCCAAAATCCCCCAAGACTCCCCAAAACCTCAATGAAACCCCCCCAAACGCCCACCCCCCCAATGTCCCCGTGTCCCCTCCCCCGGTGCCAGGACATTTGGGGACACCCAGGGATGTCCCCAGGTGCCACCTTGACCCTGTCCCTGCTGCTGTTGAAGAGCCCCAGACCCCCCAAAATCCCCCAAAACCTCAATGAAACCCCCCCAAACGCCCACCCCCCAATGTCCCCGTGTCCCCCCCCCAGTGCCAGGACATTTGGGGACACCCAGGGATGTCCCCAGGTGCCACCTTGACCCTGTCGTTGCTGCTGTTGAAGAGGCCGATCCTGCGGATCGTGGTCAGGATGGGGTCGGTGGCGTCGTCCAGCATGTTGTGGGTGCACACGGGGGGGAACGACTGGCGCTGGGGGGAGATTTTGGGGGGGGTCCCCAAATGTTCGGGATCCCCAAATCCCCCAGGAGCCCCGAAATTGTTTTTACCCCCCAAAAAACGGCACCAAGAAGACCCAAATTCCTCCAAATTTCCCCCCAAAAAAGGGGCACCGGGAGCCCCCAAATCTCACACCCCCCCCCAAAAAAAAAGGGGGACCCCCAAAATTGTCCCCAAACCCTGAAAATGGGGTTCCAGAGCCCCCAAAAAGGGTCCCAGCCCCCCCAAAGGGGGTCTCAGGTGTCCCAGACCCTCAAAAGGGGGTCCCAGCACCCCAAAAAAGGGTCCCAGCCCCCCAAAATGAGACCCCAGGTGTGTCAGACCCCCAAAAAGAGTCCCAGGCCCCCCCAAAAGAGATCTCAGTCCCCCCAAAAAGGGTGTCAGCCCCCCAAAAGGGTTCCAGCCCCCCCAAAAAGGGGTCCCAGGTGTCCCAGCCCCCCAAAAGGGGATCACAGTCCCCCAAAAAAGGTTCCCAGTCCCCCCAAAAAGGGTCCCAGCCCCCCAAAAGGGGGTCCCAGGTGTCCCAGCCCCCCAAAATAGAGTTCCAGCCTCCCCCAAAAGGGTCCCAGCCCCCCAAAAATGGGATCCCAGCCCCCCAAAAGGGGGTCTCAGGTGTCCCAGTCCCCCAAAATAGAGTTCCAGCCTCCCCAAAAAGGGTCCCAGCACCCCAAAAAAGGGTCCCAGCCCCCCAAAAGGGGGTCACAGGTGTCCCAGTCCCCCCAAAATGAGTCCCAGCCCCCCAAAAGGGGTTCCCCAGGTGTCCCCGCCCCCCAGAAGGGGCTCCCCAGGTGTCCCCACCCCCCAAAAGGGGGTCCCAAGTGTCTCAGACCCCCAAAAAGGGTCCCAGCCCCCCAAAAAATGAGTCCCAGCCCCCCAAAAATGGGATCCCAGCCCCCCAAAAGGGGTTCCCCAGGTGTCCCAGTCCCCCAAAATAGAGTTCCAGCCTCCCCAAAAAGGGTCCCAGACCCCCAAAATGAGTCCCAGCCCCCCAAAAGGGGTTCCCCAGGTGTCCCGGCCCCCCAGAAAGGGGTCTCAGGTGTCCTAGCCCCCCAAAAGGGGTTCCCAGTCCCCCAAAAGGGGGTCCCAGGTGTCTCAGACCCCCAAGAAAGGGTCCCAGCCCCCCAAAAAATGAGTCCCAGTCCCCCAAAATAGAGTTCCAGCCCCCCAGAAGGGGTTCCCCAGGTGTCCCGGCCCCCCAAAAGGGGGTCCCAGGTGTCTCAGACCCCCAAAAAAGGGTCTCGGCCCCCCCAAAATGAGTCCCCGCCCCCCAAAATGAGTCCCAGCCCCCCAGAAGGGGCTCCCCAGGTGTCCCGGCCCCCCAGACCCACCTGGGTGGCGAAGATGGCCCGTTTCATCATGGTGAAATCCTCCCTGTCCAGCATCTTGTTCATGTCCGGGAGGTTCCCCCTGGGAATCCGGGGGGAGGTCAGGAGAGACCCCCCCCCAAAAAAAACCCCCCGAGGGGTCCCCCAGGATTTCGGGGATTTTTTGGGGTTTTTTTGGGGGTTTTTTGGGGGTTTTTTTTCGGGGGGTTTCTTACACCAGCAGAGACTCGTAGAGCTTCTTCCCGAATTTCTCCTTCACGGCGTTGGCCGTGTCCCTGCGGGGAGGGGAGAATTTTGGGGGGGGGTCCCTGAGGGGTTTTGGGGGGTCCAGGGGGTTTGGGGGGTCCCAGGGTGGGATTTTTGGGCTGGTTTGGGGATTTTTTGGGGGGTATTTCGACCTTTTTTTGGGGGGGCCCCACCAGAGCTGCTCATGCACGGCCTGTCCGGGGCGGGTTTTGGGGTGATTTTGGGATATTTTGGGATATTTGTGGGGTGATTTGGGGATATTTTGGGATAATTTTGGGGTGATTTGGGGATATTTTGGGATAATTTTGGGGTGATTTGGGGATATTTTGGGATATTTATTTATTGGGATATTTTTGGGGGTGATTTGGGGATATTTTGGGATATTTTGGGGGTAATTTTGGGACATTTTTGGGGTAATTTGGGGATATTTTGGGATATTTTTGGGGTGATTTTGGGATATTTTGGGATATTTATTTATTGGGATATTTTTGGGGGTGATTTGGGGATATTTTGGGATATTTTGGGGGTAATTTTGGGACATTTTTGGGGTAATTTGGGGATATTTTGGGATATCTTTGGGGTAATTTTGGGATATTTTTGGGGTGATTTGGGGATATTTTGGGATATTTATTTATTGGGATACTTTTCGGGGTGATTTGGGGATATTTTGGGATATCTTTGGGGTGATTTTGGGATATTTTTGGGGTGATTTTGGGATATTTTGGGATATTTTTTGGGGTAATTTTGGGGTGATTTTGGGATATTTTGGGATATTTTTGGGATAATTTTGGGATAATTTTGGGGTGATTTTTGGCATATTTTGGGATATTTATTTATTGGGATATTTTTGGGATACTTTTGGGGTAATTTTGAGATATTTTGGGGTGATTCTGGGATATTTTTTTGGGGCCCCACCAGAGCTGCTTGCGCACGGCCTGTCCGGGGTGGATTTTTGGGATATTTTTGGGGTGATTTTGGGATATTTGGGGATATTTTTGGGGTGATTTTGGGATATTTTGGGATATTTTTGGGGTGATCTTGGGATATTTTGGGATATTTATTTTTTGGGGTGGATTTTGGGATATTTGGGGATATTTTTGGGGTGGATTTTGGGATATTTTGGGTGTTTTCTGGGTGTATTTTGGGGTGTTTTTGGGGCCCCACCAGAGCTGCTTGCGCACGGCCTGTCCGGGGTGGATTTTTGGGATATTTTTAGGGTGATTTTGGGATATTTGGGGATATTTTTGGGGTGATTTTGGGATATTTTGGGATATCTTTGGGGTGATCTTGGGATATTTTGGGATATTTATTTTTTGGGGTGGATTTTGGGATATTTGGGGATATTTTTGGGGTGGATTTTGGGATATTTTGGGTGTTTTCTGGGTGTATTTTGGGGTGTTTTTGGGGCCCCACCAGAGCTGCTCGCGCACGGCCTGTCCGGGGTGGATTTTTGGGATATTTTTGGGGTGATTTTGGGATATTTGGGGATATTTTTGGGGTGATTTTGGGATATTTTGGGATATTTTTGGGGTGATCTTGGGATATTTTGGGATATTTATTTTTTGGGGTGGATTTTGGGATATTTGGGGATATTTTTGGGGTGGATTTTGGGATATTTTGGGTGTTTTCTGGGTGTATTTTGGGGTGTTTTTGGGGCCCCACCAGAGCTGCTCGCGCACGGCCTGCCCGGGGTGGATTTTTGGGATATTTTTGGGGTGATTTTGGGATATTTTGGGATATTTTTGGGGTGATTTTGGGATATTTTGGGATATCTTTGGGGTGATCTTGGGATATTTTGGGATATTTATTTTTTGGGGTGGATTTTGGGATATTTGGGGATATTTTTGGGGTGGATTTTGGGATATTTTGGGTGTTTTCTGGGTGTATTTTGGGGTGTTTTTGGGGCCCCACCAGAGCTGCTCGCGCACGGCCTGTCCGGGGTGGATTTTTGGGATATTTTTGGGGTGATTTTGGGATATTTGGGGATATTTTTGGGGTGATTTTGGGATATTTTGGGATATTTTTGGGGTGATTTTGGGATATTTGGGGATATTTTTGGGGTGATCTTGGGATATTTTGGGATATTTATTTTTTAGGGTGGATTTTGGGATATTTTGGGATATTTTTGGGGTGATCTTGGGATATTTTGGGATATTTTTGGGGTGATCTTGGGATATTTTGGGATATTTATTTTTTGGGGTGGATTTTGGGATATTTGGGGATATTTTTGGGGTGGATTTTGGGATATTTTGGGTGTTTTCTGGGTGTATTTTGGGGTGTTTTTGGGGCCCCACCAGAGCTGCTCGCGCACGGCCTGTCCGGGGTGGATTTTTGGGATATTTTTGGGGTGATTTTGGGATATTTTGGGATATTTTTGGGGTGATTTTGGGATATTTTGGGATATCTTTGGGGTGATCTTGGGATATTTTGGGATATTTATTTTTTGGGGTGGATTTTGGGATATTTGGGGATATTTTTGGGGTGATTTTGGGATATTTTGGGATATTTTTGGGGTGATCTTGGGATATTTTGGGATATTTATTTTTTGGGGTGGATTTTGGGATATTTGGGGATATTTTTGGGGTGGATTTTGGGATATTTTGGGTGTTTTCTGGGTGTATTTTGGGGTGTTTTTGGGGCCCCACCAGAGCTGCTCGCGCACGGCCTGCCCGGGGTGGATTTTTGGGATATTTTTGGGGTGATTTTGGGATATTTTGGGATATCTTTGGGGTGATCTTGGGATATTTTGGGATATTTATTTTTTGGGGTGGATTTTGGGATATTTGGGGATATTTTTGGGGTGGATTTTGGGATATTTTGGGTGTTTTCTGGGTGTATTTTGGGGTGTTTTTGGGGCCCCACCAGAGCTGCTCGCGCACGGCCTGTCCGGGGTGGATTTTTGGGATATTTTTGGGGTGATTTTGGGATATTTTGGGATATCTTTGGGGTGATCTTGGGATATTTTGGGATATTTATTTTTTGGGGTGGATTTTGGGATATTTGGGGATATTTTTGGGGTGATTTTGGGATATTTTGGGATATTTTTGGGGTGATTTTGGGATATTTTGGGATATTTTTGGGGTGATTTTGGGATATTTGGGGATATTTTTGGGGTGATCTTGGGATATTTTGGGATATTTATTTTTTAGGGTGGATTTTGGGATATTTTGGGATATTTTTGGGGTGATCTTGGGATATTTTGGGATATTTTTGGGGTGATCTTGGGATATTTTGGGATATTTATTTTTTGGGGTGGATTTTGGGATATTTTGGGATATTTTTGGGGTGATTTTGGGATATTTTGGGATATTTATTTTTTGGGGTGGATTTTGGGATATTTGGGGATATTTTTGGGGTGATTTTGGGATATTTTGGGATATTTTTTGGGGTAATTTTGGGGTGATTTTGGGATATTTTGGGATATTTTGGAGTGATTTTGGGATATTTTGGGGTGATTTTGGGGTGATTTTGGGATATTTTTGGGATAATTTTGGGGTGATTTTTGGCATATTTTGGGATATTTATTTATTGGGATATTTTTGGGATACTTTTGGGGTAATTTTGAGATATTTTGGGGTGATTCTGGGATATTTTTTTGGGGCCCCACCAGAGCTGCTCGCGCACGGCCTGTCCGGGGTGGATTTTTGGGATATTTTTGGGGTGATTTTGGGATATTTTGGGATATTTTTGGGGTGATCTTGGGATATTTTGGGATATTTATTTTTTGGGGTGGATTTTGGGATATTTGGGGATATTTTTGGGGTGGATTTTGGGATATTTTGGGTGTTTTCTGGGTGTATTTTGGGGTGTTTTTGGGGCCCCACCAGAGCTGCTCGCGCACGGCCTGTCCGGGGTGGATTTTTGGGATATTTTTGGGGTGATTTTGGGATATTTTGGGATATTTTTGGGGTGATTTTGGGATATTTTGGGATATTTTTGGGGTGATTTTGGGATATTTGGGGATATTTTTGGGGTGATCTTGGGATATTTTGGGATATTTATTTTTTAGGGTGGATTTTGGGATATTTTGGGATATTTTTGGGGTGATCTTGGGATATTTTGGGATATTTTTGGGGTGATCTTGGGATATTTTGGGATATTTATTTTTTGGGGTGGATTTTGGGATATTTGGGGATATTTTTGGGGTGATTTTGGGATATTTTGGGATATTTTTTGGGGTAATTTTGGGGTGATTTTGGGATATTTTGGGATATTTTGGAGTGATTTTGGGATATTTTGGGGTGATTTTGGGGTGATTTTGGGATATTTTTGGGATAATTTTGGGGTGATTTTTGGCATATTTTGGGATATTTATTTATTGGGATATTTTTGGGATACTTTTGGGGTAATTTTGAGATATTTTGGGGTGATTCTGGGATATTTTTTTGGGGCCCCACCAGAGCTGCTTGCGCACGGCCTGTCCGGGGTGGATTTTTGGGATATTTTTAGGGTGATTTGGGGATATTTTTGGGATATTTTTGGGGTGATTTTGGGATATTTTGGGATATCTTTGGGGTGATCTTGGGATATTTTGGGATATTTATTTTTTGGGGTGGATTTTGGGATATTTGGGGATATTTTTGGGGTGGATTTTGGGATATTTTGGGTGTTTTCTGGGTGTATTTTGGGGTGTTTTTGGGGCCCCACCAGAGCTGCTCGCGCACGGCCTGTCCGGGGTGGATTTTTGGGATATTTTTGGGGTGATTTTGGGATATTTTGGGATATTTTTGGGGTGATCTTGGGATATTTTAGGATATTTATTTTTTGGGGTGGATTTTGGGATATTTGGGGATATTTTTGGGGTGGATTTTGGGATATTTTGGGTGTTTTCTGGGTGTATTTTGGGGTGTTTTTGGGGCCCCACCAGAGCTGCTCGCGCACGGCCTGCCCGGGGTGGATTTTTGGGATATTTTTTTGGGATATTTTGGGATATTATTTTGGGGCCCCACCAGAGCTGCTTGCGCACGGCCTGGCCCTTGAGCGACTCCACGTTGAAGTTGTTGGTCCTGGCCGGCATGATGAAAAACGCCACCACGGTCACCTCGCTGCCGTTCACCTGCGGGGATGTCCCCAAAGGTCACCTGAGGTCCCCAAAGGTCACCCGGGGTCCCCAAAGGTCCCTAAAGCTCCCCCCGCTGTCCCCAACCCCAAATGTCCCCGTGCCTCCTGCGTCCCCAGGGGTTTCACCCAATGTCCCCCCGATGTACCGGATGTCCCCATGTCACCCTGATGACCCCCAATGTCCCCCCAATGTCCCCTCAAAGTCCCCTCAAAGTCCCCATGTCCTCCAATGTCCCCAAAATCCCCAAGCCCTCCAATGTCCCCAATCCCCTCAATGTCCCCAGTGTCCCCGTGTCCCCCCAATGTCCCCAATGTCGCAAAATGTCACCCCAAAGTCCCCGATGTCCCCAGTGTCCCACCAGTGTCCCCAATGTCCCCATGTCCCCATTGTCCCCCCAGTGTCCCCAATGTCCCCAATGTCCCCCCAGTGTCCCCAGTGTCCCCCAGTGTCCCCAGTGTCCCCCAGTGTCCCCCAGTGTCCCCCAGTGTGTCCCCAGTGTCCCCAGTGTCCCCAATGTCCCCAATGTCCCCCCAGTGTCCCCAATGTCCCAATGTCCCCAATGTCCCCCCAGTGTCCCCAATGTCCCCAATGTCCCCCCAGTGTCCCCAGTGTCCCCCAGTGTCCCCCAGTGTCCCCCAGTGTGTCCCCCAGTGTCCCCCAGTGTCCCCCAGTGTGTCCCCAGTGTCCCCAGTGTCCCCAATGTCCCCAATGTCCCCAGTGTCCCCAGTGTCCCCCCAGTGTCCCCCAGTGTGTCCCCAGTGCCCCCAGTGTCCCCAGTGTCCCGAATGTCCCCGCTGTCCCCCCAGTGTCCCCGCTGTCCCCGCTGTCCCCCCAGTGTCACCCTGAGCAGGTAGTTGAGCCTGGCCAGCGCCTCCAGGAAGATGTCGGCGCCCTTGTTGGAGAACTCGTAGCGCCCGGCGATGAAGAAGAAAAGCGTCTTGTCCAGGTCGAAATCCAGGTGCCTGAGAGGGGGGGAGAAATCACCTGGGGGACCCCAAAATCACACCCAACACCCCAAAATCACACCCAACACCCCAAAATCACATTGAAACACCCCAAAATCACATTGAAACACCCCAAAATCACAACCAACACCCCAAAACGCCCCAAAATCACACTGAAACATCCCAAAATCACAACCAACACCCCAAAATCACACTGAAACACCCCAAAATCACAACCAAACACCCCAAAATCACACTGAAACACCCCAAAATCACAACCAAACACCCCAAAATCACATTGAAACACCCGAAAATCACAACCAAACACCCCAAAATCACAACCAAACACCCCAAAATCACACCAAACACCCCAAAATCACATTGAAACACCCCAAAATCACATTGAAACACCCCAAAATCACACTGAAACACCCCAAAATCACATTGAAACACCCCAAAATCACACCCAAACACCCCAAAATCACATTGAAACACCCCAAAATCACATTGAAACACCTCAAAATCACACCCAACACCCCAAAATCACACCAAACACCCCAAAAATCACACCAAACACCCCAAAAATCACATTGAAACACCCCAAAATCACACCCAAACACCCCAAAATCACAACCAACACCCCAAAATCACACTGAAACACCCCAAAATCACACCCAAACACCCCAAAATCACATTGAAACACCCCAAAATCACACTGAAACACCCCAAAATCACACTGAAACACCCCAAAATCACACCAAACACCCCAAAATCACACCTAAAATGCCCCAAAATGACACCCAACACCCCAAAATCACACCAAACACCCCAAAATGCCCCAAAATCACACCCAAACACCCCAAAATCCCACCCCAGCACCCCAAAATGCCCCAAAATCACACCCAGACACCCCAAAAAATCACCTCGAAACCACCTGGGGAACACCAAAACGCCCCAAACCACCCCAAACCACCCCAAAATCACCTCAGAATACTCCAAAACACCCCAAAAACCATCCCCAAAACATTTCGGGGTTTTCTACCAGGATTTTCGGGTTCCCTCCAGGACTTTTAGGGTGCCAGTGGGATTTTCGGGCTCCCCTCTGTGGTTTTGGGGTCCCTTTCGGGGTCACTGACCCGTAGAAGTCACCCTGAACTCCACCCCACTGCATTTTTGGGGTTCTGCCCGGGTTTTTGGGGTTCTGCTCGGGTTTGGGGGTCCCAATGGGATTTTCGGGCTCCCCCCCGGGATTTTTGGGCTCCCCCCGGGATTTTTGGGGTCCCAATGGGATTTTCGGGGTCCCAATGGGATTTTCGGGGTCCCAATGGGATTTTCGGGCTCCCCCCCGGGGTTTTCGGGGTCCCAATGGGATTTTCATGGTCCCAATGGGATTTTTGGGGTCCCGATGGGATTTTCGGGGTCCCAATGGGATTTTCGGGCTCCCCCCCGGGATTTTCGGGGTCCCGATGGGATTTTCGGGGTCCCGATGGGATTTTTGGGGTCCCAATGGGATTTTTGGGGTCCCGATGGGATTTTCGGGGTCCCAATGGGATTTTTGGGGTCCCAATGGGATTTTCGTGGTCCCAATGGGATTTTCGGGGTCCCAATGGGATTTTTGGGGTCCCGATGGGATTTTCGGGGTCCCAATGGGATTTTTGGGCTCCCCCCCCGGGATTTTTAGGGTCCCAATGGGATTTTTGGGGTCCCAATGGGATTTTCGGGGTCCCCCCCGGGATTTTCGGGGTCCCAATGGAATTTTCAGGGTCCCCTCTGTGGTTTCGGGGTCGCTTTCGGGGTCACTGACCCGTAGAAGTCACCCTGAACTCCACCCCACTGTATTTTTGGGGTTCTGCCCGGGTTTTTGGGGTTCTGCTCGGGTTTGGGGGTCCCAATGGGATTTTTGGGGTCCCAATGGGATTTTTGGGGTCCCAATGGGATTTTCGGGCTCACCCCCGGGATTTTCGGGGTCCCAGTGGGATTTTCGGGGTCCCAATGGGATTTTCGGGCTCCCCCCCGGGATTTTCGGGGTCCCAATGGGATTTTCGTGGTCCCAATGGGATTTTCGGGCTCCCCCCCGGGATTTTCGGGGTCCCAATGGGATTTTCGGGCTCCCCCCCGGGATTTTTGGGGTCCCCCCGGGATTTTCGGGGTCCCAATGGGATTTTCGTGGTCCCAATGGGATTTTCGGGCTCACCCCCGGGATTTTCGGGGTCCCAATGGGATTTTTGGGGTCCCAATGGGATTTTCGGGGTCCCGATGGGATTTTCGGGCTCCCCCCCGGGATTTTCGGGGTCCCAATGGGATTTTCGGGCTCCCCCCCGGGATTTTTGGGGTCCCGATGGGATTTTCGGGGTCCCCTCTGTGGTTTCGGGGTCCCTTTCGGGGCCACTGACCCGTAGAAGTGTCCGCGGACGAACTCCTGCACGCGGGCCTTGCTCTGGGCGTGCAGGTTCTGGAACTCGTGCATGGCCGAGAACTTGCGCACGTTCAGCCCGTTGGGGGTCACCAGGTCTGGGGGGACCCGCGGGGGGGGGTCAGGGGGACCCCAAAACACCCCCGGGACCCCCAAAAGCGTCCCCCCAAATCCCTGGATCCCCCCAAATTCCCAGATTTCCCCCCAAAATTCCGGGATCTTTCCCCAAATCCCACCCGGGAACATCCTTGGGGGTTTTTGGGGGGGGGGTCCATCGGAATTTTGGGGGTCACCGGGTGTTGGGGGGGGTCAAGGGGACCCCAAAATACCCCCGGGACCCCCAAAAGCGTCCCCCCAAATCCCTGGATCCCCCCCGAATTCCCAGATTTCCCCCCAAAATTCCGGGATCTTTTCCCAAATCCCACCCGGGAACATCCCCGGGGGGTTTTGGGGGGAGGGGTCTTTAGGGGTCCACCAGGATTTTGGGGGTCTCCAGGTGTTGAGGGGACCCCAAAATCCTCAGGGAACACCCCCCCCAACAATCCCTGGATTCCCCCAAATCCATGGATCATCCCCCAAAATTCGGGGATCTTTCCCCAAATCCCACCCGGGAACATCCCCGGGGGTTTTTTGGGGGGAATTTTGGGGGTCTCCAGGTGCTGGGGGGACCCCAAAATCCTCGGGGAGTCCCCAAAGGTGACCCCTCCCCCCCCAAAACCCTGGGGATCCTTTGGGGGGGGTCTGGGGGGGATTTTGGGGGGATGTTGGAGGGGCCGAGGGGGTTTTGGGGTGCCCCAGGTGAGTTTGGGGTCCCACCTGAGGCTTCTACCTGAGCAGGTGCTTGGCCACGGCGGCGACGGGGGTGGGGTACGGGGGATTTGGGGGGCGCTCAGGTGGGTTTTGGGGTGCCCCAGGTGCGTTTGGGGGTCGCACCTGGCTTGCGCTTGAGCAGGTGCTCGGCCTCGGCGGCGGTGACGTGGGACACGGTGGTCAGCACGTGGGCGCAGTGCGCGGCCGCGCGCTCCAGGCAGTACCGGTGGTAGATCTGCCGCTCACCTGCCTCCTTGTCCACGTCAAACTGGGGGGACGGACACACCTGAGCACACCTGGGCACACCTGGGCACACCTGAGATCCCCCCCGGCCCCGATCTGCCTCCTTGTCCACGTCAAACTGGGGATGGACACACACCTGAGCACACCTGGGCACACCTGGGGTCACCTGAGATCCCCCCCGGCCCCGATCTGCCTCCTTGTCCACGTCAAACTGGGGATGGACACACACCTGGGCACACCTGGGCACACCTGAGATCCCCCCCAGCCCTGATCTGCCTCCTTGTCCACGTCAAACTGGGGATGGACACACACCTGGGCACACCTGGATACACCTGGGCACACCTGAGATCCCCCCCGGCCCCGATCTGCCTCCTTGTCCACGTCAAACTGGGGATGGACACACACCTGGGCACACCTGAGATCCCCCCCGGCCCTGATCTGCCTCCTTGTCCACGTCAAACTGGGGATGGACACACACCTGGGCACACCTGGGCACACCTGAGATCCCCCCCGGCCCCGATCTGCCTCCTTGTCCACGTCAAACTGGGGGGGACGGACACACCTGAGCACACCTGGGCACACCTGGGCACACCTGAGATCCCCCCCGGCCCCGATCTGCCTCCTTGTCCACGTCAAACTGAGGGGACGGACACACCTGAGCACACCTGGGTACACCTGAGATCACCTGAGCTCACCTGGGCTCACCCAAAGGGCCACAGCGAGCCCTGACCCCCCCAGGTGTGTCCCCAGGTGTGACTCACGTGGCGGCTGCTGTAGAAATTCCCGCTCCCAGTGAGCAGGAACTGGTCCAGGTGTGTCCTCAGGTGTGTCCCCAAGTCCCCAGGTGTCCCTGATGCCCCCACATGTGTCCCCATGTCCCCAGGTGTGTTCAGGTGTGTCCCCAGGTGTGACTCACACTGTGGTTGCTCCCAGTGAGCAGGAACTGGTCCAGGTGAGTCCTCAGGTGCGTCCCCATGACCCCAGGTGTGTCTGTGATGTCCCCAGGTGTGTCCCCAGGTGTGTCCCTGTGTCCCCAGGGGTGTCCATGATGTTCCCAGGTGTGACCCCAGGTCGCCAGGTGTGTCCCCAGGTGTGTCCCCATGTCCCCAGGTGTGCCCAGGTGTGTCCCCAGGTGTCCCAGGGTGTATCCCAGGTGTGTCCCCATGTCCCCAGGTGTCCCCAGGTGTGTCCCCATGACCCCAGGTGTGTCCCCAGGTGTGCCCAGGGTCACTCACGCTGTGCAGGTTGTTGTAGAAGTCCACGGAGCCGGCGCACAGGCACTGACCCGTGTGTCCCCATGTCCCCAGGTGTGTCCCCAGGTGTGTCCAGGTGTGTCCCCAGGTGTCCCCAGGTGTGCCCAGGGTCACTCACGCTGTGCAGGTTGTTGTAGAAGTCCACGGAGCCGGCGCACAGGCACTGACCCGTGTGTCCCCATGTCCCCAGGTGTGTCCCAGGTGTCCCCAGGTGTGTCCCCAGGTGTGCCCAGGTGCGCCCAGGGTCACTCACGCTGTGCAGGTTGTTGTAGAAGTCCACGGAGCCGGCGCACAGGCACTGACCCGTGTGTCCCCATGTCCCCAGGTGTGTCCCCAGGTGTCCCCAGGTGTGTCCCCATGTCCCCAGGTGTGCCCAGGTGTGTCCCCAGGTGTCCCAGGGTGTATCCCAGGTGTGTCCCCAGGTGTCCCCAGGTGTGCCCAGGTGCGCCCAGGCTCACTCACGCTGTGCAGGTTGTTGTAGAAGTCCACGGAGCCGGCGCACAGGCACTGACCCGTGTGTCCCCATGACCCCAGGTGTCCCCAGGTGTGTCCCCAGGTGTGTCCCCATGTCCCCAGGTGTGTCCCCAGGTGTGCCCAGGTGCGCCCAGGCTCACTCACGCTGTGCAGGTTGTTGTAGAAGTCCACAGAGCCGGCGCACAGGCACTGACCCGTGTGTCCCCATGTCCCCAGGTGTGTTCCAGGTGTCCCCAGGTGTGTCCCCATGTCCCCAGGTGTCCCCAGGTGTGTCCCCATGTCCCCAGGTGTGCCCAGGTGCGCCCAGGCTCACTCACGCTGTGCAGGTTGTTGTAGAAGTCCACGGAGCCGGCGCACAGGTACCGTCCCAGCAGCGTGGCGTGCGTGGTGAAGATGGTGGCCACGGGCAGGCGCCGGGCGCGGCTCAGCACCAGCCCCAGCCCCGCCAGCCACTCGTGGAAGTGGCCCACGATGAACGGCCGCTCCTCGCTCTGCGCCGCAAACTGTCACCGGGGGACACCGGGGGTCACCGGGGGGCACCGGGGGTCACCAGGTGTGGCACCCTCGCCCGCCATTGGGGCGGTCAAGGCGTCACCGCCACACCTGGCGGCACCAGACCTCACCTGAGGACCCCCCAGCTGTCACTGTGGTGACACCGTCGCTGTCCCCAGTGTCACTGTCACTCACGGTGACACCAGGGCATGACCGGGGGGAGCCCCCAAACCCTCAGGGACCCCAAAACTCCCCTGGGGGACCCCAAAACCCCCCTGGGGGATGCCAAAATCCCCTCAGGGACCCCAAAACATCCCTGGGGGACCCCAAAATCCCCTCAGGGACCCCAAAACCCCCCTGGGGACCCCAAAAGCCACGTGGGGACCCCAAAACCCCCCTGGGGACCCCAAAATCCCCTCAGGGACCCCCAGTCCCCACCTTGCCAATGAATCCAATGAAGAACAGACCACAGCAGTTACACCAGGAGCCCCCAAAACACCCCAAAATACCCCAAAACCCCCTCCAGGATCCCCAAAACCCCCTGAGGGACCCCAAAATTCACCTCTCCAAGAAACCAGGTGACAAGGAAGCCGAAGAGGATGGCGGCGTTGGCCTCGCGGTCGTACCAGGGCACCCCAAAACCTCCCCAAATCCACCTCAAATCACCCCAAAACCACCTTAAATCACCCCAAAACCACCCCAAATCACCCCAAAACCACCTCAAATCTCCCCAAAACCACCCCAAATCACCCCAAAACTGCTCAGGGACCCCCAGACCCACCTCTCCCAGGAACCAGGTGACAAGGAAGCCGAAGAGGACGGCGGCGTTGGCCTCGCGGTCATACCAGGGCACCCCAAACCTCCCCAAAACCACCTCAAATCTCACCCAAAACCACCCCAAAACTGCTCAGGGACACCCCAAAACCCCTCAGGGACCCCAAAACTCCCTGAGGGACCCCAAAATTCACCTCTCCAAGAAACCAGGTGACAAGGAAGCCGAAGAGGACGGCGTCGTTGGCCTCGCGGTCGTACCAGGGCACCCCAAAACCTCCCCAAATCCACCTCAAATCACCCCAAAACCACCTTAAATCACCCCAAAACCACCCTAAATCACCCCAAAACTGCTCAGGGACCCCCAGACCCACCTCTCCCAGGAACCAGGTGATGAGGAAGCCGAAGAGGACGGCGTCGTTGGCCTCGCGGTCGTACCAGGGCACCCCAAAACCTCCCCAAATCCACCTCAAATCACCCCAAAACCACCCTAAATCACCCCAAAACCACCTCAAATCACCCCAAAACCACCCTAAATCACCCCAAAACCACCTCAAACCACCCCAAAACCACCTCAAATCTCCCCAAAACCACCTCAAATCACCCGAAAACCACCTCAAATCACCCTAAATCCCTCTGAGAGACCCCAAAATTCCCTCAAGGACCCCAAAATTCACCTCTCTGAGGAACCAGGCGACGAGGAAGCCGAGGAGGACGGCGGTGTTGACCTCACAGTCACACCAGGGCACCCCGAACCTCCCCAAAACCACCTCAAATCTCCCCCAAAACCACCTCAAAACTGCTCATGGACACCCCAAAACCCCTCAGGGACCCCAAAACTCCCTGAGGGACCCCAAAATTCACCTCTCCCAGGAACCAGGTGATGAGGAAGCCGAAGAGGACGGCGTTGTCGTTGGCCTCGCGGTCGTACCAGGGCACCCCAAACCTCCCCAAATCCACCTCAAATCACCCCAAATCCACCCCAAATCACCCCCAAACCACCTCAAATCACCCCAAAACCACCTCAAATCACCCCCAAACCACCTCAAATCACCCTAAATCCCCCTGAGAGACCCCAAAATTCCCTCAAGGACCCCAAAATTCACCTCTCCCAGGAACCAGGCGACGAGGAAGCCGAAGAGGACGGCGTCGTTGGCCTCGCGGTCGTACCAGGGCACGCCGATGGCGCAGCTCTCCCAGAGCTCGCCCTTCCAGCGCTCCAGGCTCCAGGCCGTGGCCCCCACGTCCAGCAGCACCACGGCCGGGCTGCCCTCGATCAGCCAGCGCCCGAAATGCACCTGCAGCCCAAAATTCTGAGACCCTCAGCACCCCAAAATGTCCCTTTTTGGGCGCCCTTTGTGAGTTGGTGCCATAAAACGGGGAAATTCCAAATCCCAGGGACACCGCAAACTCCCTCTTTGGGGTGATTCCCATCAGGGAGTGCCCGAAATGCACCTGAACCCCAAAATTCGGGCGGTCCCCAAACCCTCAGAACCCCAAAATGTTCGTTCTGGGCGTCCTTTGTGAGATGGTGTCATAAAACGGGGAAATCCCAAACCCCATGGACACCGCAAACTCCCTCTTTGGGGTGATTCCCATCAGGGAGTGCCCAAAATGCACCTGAACCCCAAAATTTGGGCGGTCCCCAAACTCTCAGCACCCCAAAAAGGTTCTGGAGAGGCTCCCAGGTTGGTCTGTGTCCCAAAATGAGAAAATCCCAAATCCCAGGGACACCCCAACGCCCCTCTCAGGGGTGATTCTCATCGGGGAGTGCCCGAAATGCACCTGAACCCCAAAATTCGGGGGGTCCCCAAACCCTCAGCACCCCAAAATTCTCTGGGGGAGCTCCCTAAAAGAAGGGTAAGAACCCCAAACCTGGGTTAGCGCCCCCAAAATGGGACAGAACTCCCGAAAAACGGGATAAAATCCTCCAAAAACGGGATAAAATCCCTCGAGATGGGATTAAAAAAAAAAACAAAAACAAAAACCTCGAAAATCTGAAAAACGGAAAATCTGAAAAGTTTGAAAAATTTGCGAAACGGAAAAATGAAAATGGAATTAAGGACCCCGAAAAATGGAACAAACGACTTTAAAAACCGGATTAACGACCCTAAACACGAGAGAAATACCTGGAAAACGGACTGAGCGACCCCAAAAATGCCCTAAATGACCCCAAAAATGGGATAAATGACTCTCAAAATGGATCAAACGACCTCGAAGATCGGATTAATGACCGTAAAAACTAAACAAACGCCCAAAACGGGATAAATGACCCCGAAACCGGAATGAATTACCCCAAAAAACGGACCGAGCGCCCCTAAAAATCCGATAAATGACCCTAAAAACGGAATCAACGACCTTAGAAACCCGGTTAACCGCCCTAAAACCGGCGCCAACGACCCCGTAACTGAAATAAACCCCCCAAAACGGGATAATTGACCCCAAAAACGGGATAATTGACCCCAAAACGGGATAATTGACCCCAGAAACGGACGGAACGACTCCAAAAACGGGATGAACGTCCCCAAAAATGGGATAATTGACCCCAAAACCGGGATGATTGTCCCCAAAAATGGGATAATTGACCCCAAAAACGGACGGAACGAGCCCAAAAATGGGATAATTGACCCCAAAAACGGATGGAACGAGCCCAAAAATGGGGTAATTGACCCCAAAACCGGGATAATTGACCCCAAAACAGGATAATTGACCCCAAAACAGGATAATTGACCCCAAAAACCGGGATAATTGACCCCAAAACGGGATAATTGACCCCAAAAACGGGATGATTGACCCCAAAACCGGGATAATTGACCCCAAAACAGGATAATTGACCCCAAAAACCGGGATAATTGACCCTCAAAACCGGGATAATTGACCCCAAAACGGGATAATTGACCCCAAAAACGGGATGATTGACCCCAAAACCGGGATAATTGACCCCCAAAATTGGGATAATTGACCCCAAAACGGGATAATTGACCCCAAAACCGGGATAATTGACCCCAAAACGGGATAATTGACCCCCAAAATTGGGATAATTGACCCCAAAAACGGGATGATTGACCCCGAAACCGGGATAATTGACCCCAAAACGGGATAATTGACCCCCAAAATTGGGATAATTGACCCCAAAAATGGGATAATTGACCCCAAAACGGGATAATTGACCCCAAAACCGGGATAATTGACCCCAAAACGGGATAATTGACCCCCAAAATTGGGATAATTGACCCCAAAAATGGGATAATTGACCCCAAAAACGGGATAATTGACCCCAAAACCGGGATAATTGACCCCAAAACGGGATAATTGACGCCAAAATCGGGATAATTGACCCCAAAACGGGATAATTGACCCCAAAATGGGATAATTGACCCCAAAACCGGGATAATTGACCCCAAAACGGGATAATTGACCCCAAAACTGGGATAATTGACCCCAAAATCGGGACAATTGACCCCAAAATGGGATAATTGACCCCAAAACGGGATAATTGACCCCAAAACCGGGATAATTGACCCCAAAACGGGATAATTGACCCCAAAACTGGGATAATTGACCCCAAAACCGGGATAATTGACCCCAAAACCGGGATGATTGACCCCAAAACGGGATAATTGACCCCAAAACCGGGATAATTGACCCCCAAAACGGGATAATTGACCCCAAAAACGGGATGATTGACCCTGAAACCGGGATAATTGACCCCAAAACCGGGATAATTGACCCCAAAACGGGATAATTGACCCCAAAATCGGGATAATTGACCCCAAAACGGGATAATTGACCCCAAAACGGACGGAATGACCCCAAACGGCCCCAAAGCCAGACCGGCCCCCCCTGGCGGGGCCCCGCCCCCTTTTTGGGAGGGGGAGGGGCGGCCCTGACCTTTGCTGGGGGGGAGGGGCGGCGGGGGGGGGGCTAAAAATAGACCCCACGTGACCCGGGGGGGGAGGGGAGGGGCGCCCGAAGGTCTGGGGACACCCAACCCCCCCCTTGGGGACACGTCCATGTCCCCAAATCCCCCAAATGACCCCAAATGACCCCCCTGGGAACACCCCGACGTCCCCAAATCCCCCAAATGACCCCAAATGACCCCCCGGGGACACCCCGACGACCCCAAATCCCCCAAATGACCCCCCGGGGACGCCCCGATGTCCCCAAATCCCCCAAATGACCCCAAATGAGCCTCCGGGGACACCCCAATGTCCCCAAATCCTCATTGGGGACAGCCCAATGTCCCCAAATGCCCCCTCCCTGACCCCATAACTCCCTCCCCGACCCCATAACTCCCTCCCCGACCCCATAACCCCCTCCCTGACCCCATAACCCCCTCCCCGACCCCATAACCCCCTCCCCGACCCCATAACTCCCTCCCTGACCCCATAACCCCCTCCCTGACCCCATAACCCCCTCCCTGACCCCATAACCCCCTCCCCGACCCCATAACCCCCTCCCCGACCCCATAACTCCCTCCCCGACCCCATAACCCCCTCCCTGACCCCATAACTCCCTCCCTGACCCCATAACTCCCTCCCCGACCCCATAACCCCCTCCCCGACCCCATAACCCCCTCCCTGACCCCATAACTCCCTCCCTGACCCCATAACTCCGTCGATGACCCCATAACCCCCTCCCTGACCCCATAACTCCCTCCCTGACCCCATAACTCCCTCCCCGACCCCATAACCCCCTCCCTGACCCCATAACTCCCTCCCTGACCCCATAACTCCCTCCCCGACCCCATAACTCCCTCCCTGACCCCATAACTCCCTCCCCGACCCCATAACTCCCTCCCCGACCCCATAACTCCCTCCCTGACCCCATAACTCCCTCCCTGACCCCATAATCCCCTCCCTGACCCCATAACTCCCTCCCTGACCCCATAACTCCGTCGATGACCCCATAACCCCCTCCCTGACCCCATAACTCCCTCCCCGACCCCATAACCCCCTCCCTGACCCCATAACTCCCTCCCTGACCCCATAACCCCCTCCCTGACCCCATAACTCCCTCCCCGACCCCATAACTCCCTCCCCGACCCCATAACCCCCTCCCCGACCCCATAACTCCCTCCCCGACCCCATAACCCCCTCCCCGACCCCATAACCCCCTCCCTGACCCCATAACTCCCTCCCCGACCCCATAACCCCCTCCCTGACCCCATAACCCCCTCCCTGACCCCATAACCCCCTCCCTGACCCCATAACCCCCTCCCCGACCCCATAACCCCCTCCCTGACCCCATAACTCCCTCCCCGACCCCATAACTCCCTTCCCGACCCCATAACTCCCTCCCTGACCCCATAACCCCCCCCCAGGTGCCCCCCAGGTGCCCACCTTGCACCCCTGGGCGTTCACGACTTTACAGGTGCCTCACAACCCTTGACACCCCCGACCCCATAACCCCCTCCCCGACCCCATAACTCCGTCGGTGACCCCATAACTCCGTCGGTGACCCCATAACCCCCTCCCCGACCCCATAACCACCTCCCCGACCCCATAACCCCCTCCCCGACCCCATAACTCCCTCCCTGACCCCATAACTCCCTCCCTGACCCCATAATCCCCTCCCTGACCCCATAACTCCCTCCCTGACCCCATAACTCCCTCCCCGACCCCATAACTCCCTCCCTGACCCCATAACCCCCTCCCTGACCCCATAACCCCCTCCCTGACCCCATAACTCCCTCCCTGACCCCATAATCCCCTCCCTGACCCCATAACTCCCTCCCTGACCCCATAACTCCCTCCCCGACCCCATAACTCCCTCCCCTGACCCCATAACTCCCTCCCCGACCCCATAACCCCCTCCCCGACCCCATAACTCCCTCCCTGACCCCATAACTCCCTCCCTGACCCCATAACCCCCTCCCTGACCCCATAACCCCCCCCCAGGTGCCCCCCAGGTGCCCACCTTGCACCCCTGGGCGTTCACGACTTTACAGGTGCCTCACAACCCTTGACACCCCCGACCCCATAACCCCCTCCCTGACCCCATAACCCCCTCCCTGACCCCATAACCCCCTCCCTGACCCCATAACCCCCTCCCTGACCCCATAACCCCCTCCCTGACCCCATAACCCCCTCCCTGACCCCATAACTCCGTCGGTGACCCCATAACCCCCTCCCTGACCCCATAACCCCCTCCCTGACCCCATAACCCCCCCCCAGGTGCCCACCTTGCACCCCTGGGCGTTCATGGCGGCCAGGGTGCGGCGCAGGGCGGGCTGGGGCGGCTCCAGCAGCTCCACCTGTGTCCTGACGCTGCTCTCCACGTAGGGCCCCACCAGCACGTAGCTCTCGCCCCACTCGTCGGCCGTCACCCGCGCCTTGGTCTGCAGCACCGTGTAGATCCCCCCCACTTTTGGGGCGGGGGGGCGAAAAGGGGCTCAGGGGGGCGCCCCGAATCCTCCCTGCATACCTGGGAACCACCTGAACCCCCAAAAATATCTCTAGGACACCCGGGAGCCCTCAGACCCTCCCCTCCAGGACCCCCCCAAAACCCCTCAGACACACCTGGGACCCCCCAAAACCCATCCAGGACCCCTCAGACACACCTGAGAGCCCCCAAAAATCCCTCCAGGACCCCCCAAAACCCGTCCTGAGCTCCTCAGACATGCCTGAGACCCCCCAAAACCTCCCCAGGACCCCCCAAAACTCCTCCAGGACTCCTCAGACACACCTGAGACCTCCCAAAACTCCTCCAGGACCCCCCAAAACCCCTCCAGGACCCCTCAGACACACCTGAGACCTCCCAAAACTCCTCCAGGACCCCCCAAAACCCCTCCAGGACCTCCCAAACCCCTCCAGGACCCCTCAGAGGCACCTGAGAGCCCCCAAAACCCCTCCAGGACCCCCCAAAACTCCTCCAGGACCCCCCAAACACCTCCAGGACCCCCCAAAACCCCTCCAGGATCCCTCAGACAAACCTGAGACCCCCCCAAAACCCCTCCAGGACCCCCCAAAACCCCTCCAGGACCCCCCAAACTCCTCCAGGACCCCCCCAAACCCCTCCAAAACCCCCCCAAACCCCTCCAGGACCCCCCCAAACCCCTCCAAAACCCCCCCAAACCCCTCCAGGACCCCCCCAAACTCCTCCAGAACCCCCCCAAACCCCTCTAGGACCCCCCCAAAACCGTCCAGGACCCTCCAAAACCCCTCCATCCCATAATGCCCCATGGCCGGCGGAGTTTCCCACAATGCCCCGCGGGGCAGCGCTGAACCCACCCCCCCCACCCTCCCCAAAGACCTCGGTATATCCCAGGATGCACCGCGGCAGGGATCCGTCCCACAACGCACCGCGCGGCGGGGAGGGGAGGATGCTCCGGGGAGTTTCCCACAATGCACCGCGGCCGCCGTTAACCACCCCCCCCCCCGATGGAGCGCGGCCCCGCCCGAAATCCCCAAAAATCCCACCTCTCCCTCCGCAAAGCATCATGGGATGGCCCAGGACACCCCCCCCCCCACACACACACCTTCACTGGGGGGGTTGGGGGGTCCCGGGGGGTTTTTGGGGGGTCCCGGGGGGTTTCTGGGGGTCCCAAAGGCATTGTTGGGGGGTCGCTGAAGGCATTTTTGTGCGCCGCAGAAGGATTTTGGGGGGTCCCAGAAGGATTTGGGGGGGTCCCACAAGGATTTTGGGGGTCCCAGAAGAATTTTGGGGGATCCCAGAAGGATTTTGGGGGTCCCAGAAGAATTTTGGGGGGTCCCACAAAGATTTTGGGAGTCCCACAAGGATTTTGGGGGTTCCCAGAAGGATTTTGGGGGGTCCCACAAAGATTTTGGGAGTCCCAGAAGGATTTTGGGGGGTCCCAGAAGAATTTTGGGGGATCCCAGAAGGATTTTGGGAGATCCCAGAAGGATTTGGGGGGGTCCCAGAAAGATTTGGGGGGTCCCAGAAGGATTTTGGGGGATCCCAGAAGGATTTGGGGGGGTCCCAGAAAGATTTGGGGGGGTCCCAGAAGGATTTTGGGGGGTCCCAGAAAGATTTAGGGGGGTCCCAGAAGGATTCTGGGGGGTCCAAGAAAGATTTGTGGGGGTCCCAGATAGATTTGGGGGGGTCCCAGAAGGATTTTGGGGGTCCCAAAAAGATTTTGGGGGGTCCCAGAGGCATTTTTTGGGGGTCTCTGAGGCGTTTTTGGGTGCCCTCGAGGCATTTTTTTGGGGTCCCAGAGACATTTTGGGGGGGTCTCTCAGGGATTTTGGGGGTCCCAGAGACATTTTTGGGGTCCCAAAGTCATTTTTGGGGCTCCCAGAGACATTTTGGGGGTCCCAGAGGCATTTTTTTGGGGGGGGGGGTCTCACCTTTGTTGGCCACCTCCCAGGCCACCTCGAAGAGCACGACGTTGTCGGGGGCGCCGGGACCCCCCCAGTCCTCCAGGCCCGGCAGGGAACTCACGGACACACTGCGGGCCAGCGGCATCTGCGGGACCCCAAAATTTGGGAGGGGGGGGGGGGGCGGGGTCACCGAGAGGTCACGGCACCCCCAAAATGTGGGTGGGGGGTGGGGAGGGATGAGACCCCCAAAAATCAGGAGAATCCCACCCCCCCTGACATGGTCACACTTGAAAATTCATGGGAAAACTCCCAAAATTGGGGGGTGGGGGGTCATGGGGGAGACCCCCAAAATTGGGGGGAGGGACACGAAGGGGAAGTGAAAGATGGGGTGGGGGGGTCACGGGGGGGAGACGGGACCCCAAAAATGAAGGGGGGGGGGGGGTCTCCAAAACTCGGGGCCGCCCCAAAATTGGGGTTGGAAAGGAAATGGAGGGGGGGTCCCCAACACCGGAGACCACCCCCCTCCACCCATGGGAGCCCCCCAGAATTCCCCCCCCCAGCACCACGAGGACCCCCCCTAGGACCCCCCCCTCACCCATGGGACCCCACGACCCCTCCCAAATACCACCAGGACCCCCCCCCCCCCAGTCTCATGGGACCCCCCCGCACCCATGGGACCCCCCCCCATGACCCCACAGACCCCCCCCCAAACCCCCCCCACCCATGGGACCCCCCCCCATGACCCCACAGACCCCCCCCAAACCCCCCCCACCCATGGGACCCCCCCCGCAGCCCCTCCCAGTCTCCCTTCCCATCTCAGCCCCCCCCCCAATCACTCGGTTTGGGACACCCCCCACCCATGGGTGCCCCCACCCCTCTGTCCAGACCCCCCCGAGACCCCCCGGACCCCCCCCCCAGAGCTCTGAGACCCCCCTGAGGGCCCCCCCAGCGCACGGGAGCCCCCCCAAGGGAGCCCCCCCCAGCGCTACAAACTTCTCCAGGACCACGAGGACCCCCCCGGGGGACTCCCCCACCCCCATGGGACCCTCCCCCAGGAGGGGGCCCCTCCCCGCGGGGGGGTCCCTCGCTCCGGGGGGTCTCCGGGGGTTCCCCTTTGGCCGCCCCCCCCCCCCCGCCCTCACCTCCCCGCGCTCCCGCAGCTGATCGCGGACTGACCCCTCCCGCCCCCCGTCGGCCCAAGCCACGCCCCCGTCCCCCCGCCGCGGCCACGCCCCCGGCGCTGATTGGTGGAGGCGGGGGGGAGAGGGGGGTCGGGCGGGAGGGGCGGCACGCGGGGGGCGGCGGGGGGAGCGCCTTAAAGGGGCAACGGCGCCTTAAAGGGGCAACGCGGGGGGTGCCAGCGAGTGTCTGTGGGGGGGAGGGGATGGAGGGGCTGGGGGGGGCTGGGTATGGGGCTGGGTGTGGGGCAGCGGTGGGACGGGTTATGGGGCTGCCTGTGGGGCAGGCTGGGGTTATGGAGGCGGTTACGGGGTCGTGCGGTGTCCTTGGGGCAGTTGTGGGGCTGGTTGGGGTTATGGGGCAGGTTATGGGGTGTCTATGGGGCTGGCTATGGACTTGTGGGGCAAGTTATGGGGCAGGTTATGGGGTATCTCTGAGGCAGCTCATGGGGCTGTGAGGTGTCTGTGGGGCCGACTGGGGCTGGGCGGTTGCTTGTGGGGCTGGTTCTGGGGCAGGTTGTGGGGCAGAATAGACGGACCTGGTGTGGGGTATCTATGGGGCAGGTTAAGCGGCAGCTTCTGGGGCCGGTTTTGGGGTTCTGGGGCCGGTTTTGGGGCCGCCCCCCCCCCCACAAGGGGCCCCCCGGGAGGTGCTGGAGGACCGAGAACCATCGAGAGGCGCGGCCAGAGCGGCCGCTGCCGCCTTCGCCCCCCCCTTTCCGCCCCCTCACGTCACTTCCGGCCGGCCGAGCGCGAGGGCAGCGCGGGAGCGAAGCGGCGGCGCCATGGCAACGGCGGTGGGGGAAGGGAACGGGGGGGGGGTTTCTGAGGGGATCGAGGGGTCCTGAGTGGGTTTGTGAGGGGATCGAGGGGTCCTGAGTGGGTTTGTGAGGGGATCGAGGGGTCCTGAGTGGGTTTGTGAGGGATCTGAGGGGATCGAGGGGTCCTGAGTGGGTTTGTGAGGGGTCTGAGGGGATCGAGGGGTCCTGAGTGGGTTTGTGAGGGGTCTGAGGGGATCGAGGGGTCCTCAGTGGGTTTGTGAAGGGTCTGAGGGGATCGAGGGGTCCTGAGTGGGTTTGTGAGGGATCTGAGGGGATCGAGGGGTCCTCAGTGGGTTTGTGAGGGGATCGAGGGGTCCTGAGTGGGTTTGTGAGGGGTCTGAGGGGATCGAGGGGTCCTGAGTGGGTTTGTGAAGGGTCTGAGGGGATCGAGGGGTCCTGAGTGGGTTTGTGAAGGGTCTGAGGGGATCGAGGGGTCCTGAGTGGGTTTGTGAGGGGTCTGAGGGGATCGAGGGGTCCTCAGTGGGTTTGTGAGGGGTCTGAGGGGACCGGGGAGTCCTGAGGGGTCTCTGGGGGGATCAGGGGGAGAATAAAGGGGAAAGGGGAGTCCTGAAGTGCTGGGGGTGGTCCTTGAAGTGGTTTGGGGGGTCCCTGAGGGGGGTGAAGGTTCTGGGGGTGTCCCTGAGGAAGATCTGGAGCAGAAATGGGCGGAATGGAGAAGTCCTGAGGGGATTGGGTTCGGAGAGGGGTTTGGGGGGTCCCGAGGGGTTTGGGGGGGTCCTGAGGGTCCCTGAGAACCTGGGGGTGCTGAGCTGAGAGGTGGAATTAAGGAGGAACCCCCGGGGGTGACCCCAAAACCTCCCCAAATTCCCTCCCAGACCCCCAAAGTTCCGGAGGTTCGGGACGTCACCCGCATCGAGCGGATCGGTGAGACGCGACCCCCTCCCCCCCGGGTTTTGGGGTGTTCCCCCCCTCTTCTGGGGACCGTTTTGGGGGGCTTCAGTCCCATTTTTGGGGGGGCTTTAGATGGGAGGGAGAGCCCTGAAGTGCCCCAAGTCTCCATTCCTAAACCCCGAATCCCACATTTGTGTGTGGGGCTGGCTTTGGGTGACCCCCACCCCACTTTTGGGGGTCCCATCTCACTTTTGGGGGTCCCACCCCACTTCTGGGGGTTCAATCTCATTTTTGGGGGGTCCCACCTCACTTTGGGGGTTCCCACATCACTTTTGGGGGGTCCCACATCACTTTTGGGGGTTCTCACCTCACTTTGGGGGGTCCCACCTCACTTTTGGGGGTCCCACCTCGCTTTTGTGGTCACCCCCAAAACGAGAGAACCCTTTTTAACCTCCATTTCCAGACCCCCTTTTTCACGTTGAAGGAATTGAATTCTCTCTAAAATCAGGAATTTGGGGGATCACTCCCAACTTTCAGGGCTGATTGAGGGAGGGGGGGTCTCCAAATTGGGGGGGACCCCTTGTGAGCCCCCCAAAAATCCTTTTCCCAGGCGCCCACTCCCACATCCGCGGGCTGGGCCTGGACGACGCCCTGGAACCGCGACAGGTACGAGGCCTGGGGGGGTTTGTGTCCCCTGAGGGGGGTCTGCAGCCCCGGAATTTGGGGGTTCACCTCCTGTGGGTGCCCCCCCAGGTGTCCCAGGGTATGGTGGGGCAGCTGTCCGCCCGCCGCGCCGCCGGCGTCATCCTGGAGATGATCAAGGAGGGGAAGATCGCCGGACGCGCCGTGCTCATCGCCGGGCAGCCCGGGACGGGGAAAACGGCCATTGCCATGGGTGTGTGAGCCCCAAAACCCCCCAAATCCCACCCAAAAAACCCCAAATCCCACCCAAAAACATCCCCAGAGCCCGCCCAAAAACATCCCCAGAGCCCACCCAAAAACATCCCCAAAGCGCACCCAAAAACGTGCCCAAAGCCCACCCAAAAACATCCCCAAAGCCCACCCAAAAACATCCCAAATCCCACCCAAAAACATCCCCAAATCCCACCCAAAAACATCCCCAAATCCCACCCCAAAAGCCCCGAAATCCCACCCAAAAACATCCACAAATCCCACCCAAAAACATCCCCAAATCCCACCCAAAACATCCCCAAATCCCACCCAAAACATCCCCAAAGCCCACCCAAAAACATCCCCAAAGCCCACCCAAAAACATCCCCAAAGCCCACCCAAAAACATCCCCAAATCCCACCCAAAAACATCCCAAAGCCCACCCTAAATCCCCCCCAAACTCACCCCTGACCCCCCAAGCCCACCCTGAACCCCTCTCAAACTCGCCCTGACTCTTCCAATCTCCCAGCACCCCCAAATCCCTCTTGAGCTCACCCCTGCCCCCTCCAACCCCCCAAAATCCCTCCTAGACCCCCCCAAACCCACCCTAAACCCCCCCAAACTCCCCCCAACCTCCCCCCTGACCCCCCAGCCCCCTTTCCCCCGCAGGGATGGCGCAGGCGCTGGGCCCCGACACGCCGTTCACGGCCATCGCCGGCAGCGAGATCTTCTCCCTGGAGATGTCGCGCACCGAGGCGCTGACCCAGGCCTTCCGCCGCTCCATCGGCGTCCGCATCAAGTACGGCGCTCATTTCCGGGGGGGTCTCTCCCCGTTTTGGGGGCTCCCACGTCAGTTTTTGGGGTCCCCACGCCCCGTTTTGCGACCCCCGTTCCTTATTTTCGCGTCTCCTTTGAGCTCGTTTCGCTTTCCCCCAGGGTTTTAGAGCGCTCTTGTTAAATCTCGAGGTTTCCCCTCGAATTTTAAATGTTTCAAGTTTTGCGGGTCCCCCACGCAGATTTTGGGGTTCCCTCACAAATATTTGTAGGTTTCCCCCTCATTTCTGGAATGTTTTCCCTCCTTTTTTTTTTATTTCTCAGGGAAGAGACGGAGATCATCGAGGGGGAGGTGGTGGAGATCCAGATCGACCGCCCGGCCACTGGCACGGTGAGGGGGGACCCCCAAAACCTTCTTTGTGGCCCCAAAATCTCCTGGGGCCACCCCCAAATCCCCCAGAATCGTGGCGGGGGCCTCCCCAAACCTTCCTCTTCCTCGCAGGGGACGAAGGTGGGGAAGCTGACGCTGAAAACGACGGAGATGGAGACCATTTATGATTTGGGGGCGAAGATGATCGAGGCCCTGAGCAAGGAGAAGGTGCAGGCAGGGTGAGTGGGGGTCCCCCAAATTGGGGAGACCCCAAAACTGACAGGGACGCCCCAAAAGTGGGGAGGGGGCTCGGCAATTTGGGGAGGTGGAAACTGGATTTGGGGCGGGAGATGATTTAAGAGCTGGGGGGAAAGAGATGAGGGAGAAGGTGCCAGTGGGGTGAGTGGGGGGACCCCAAAACTGGGGTGGAGGACCCTGAAATTGTGGGGTCCCCAGGATTTGGGTGGGATCTCCCCAGGCATGGAGGACACCCCAGGATTGTAGGGGAGATGATGGAGGGGCAGAGCAGGGAAGGAGGCGTGGGGAGTGGGACACAAAAATTGGGAAGGACACTCTGAAATTGGGGGTAGAGGGATGAAATCAGGATGAGAATCCCAAAAGGGGCGTGGGGGGGAAAGGGGGGGAAATGTGAGGGGGGAAAAGGGCGGGAAAGGTGAGGGGGGAAGATGGTGGGAAAGGTGAGGGGAGAAACCACCAAAATGCCGCGTTTCCATCCCCAGTGACGTCATCACCATCGACAAGGCCACGGGGAAGATCTCGAAGCTGGGGCGCTCCTTCACCCGGGCACGGGACTACGACGCCATGGGGGCACAGGTGAGGGGTTCGGGGGTCTCTGAGGGGCGCAGGGCTGGTTTTGGGGTGGCCCTGACCCCCTGAATTCTCCCCTCCACCCCCGTCCCCCAGACGAAATTCGTGCAGTGCCCCGACGGGGAGCTGCAGAAGCGGCGCGAGGTCGTTCACACCGTGTCGCTGCACGAGATCGACGTCATCAACTCCCGCACCCAGGGATTCCTCGCCCTGTTCTCGGGTACCCCCCGGACCCCAAAAGTGACCCCAAAACCCCCCCGAACTGCCCCTCAGCCAGCCCAGGGCTTCCTTGCCCTCTTTCCGGGTACCCCCAAACCCCCCTGGGAACCCTAAATTTTACCCGCCCCAGGGCTCCGTTGCTGTTTTCTGGGATATCATCAAACCCCCAAACTGCTCCTGAGATCCCAAAATTGCTCCTAATCCCAGCGAACCACCCCGACCCTCCCCGTAACTCCCCCCAAAATGCCCTCAACACCCCATAACCCCCCCCAAAATCCCTCCCCAGACCCCCCAGGCAGCCCCTGACCCCCCCAAACCCCCAACGCAGGTGACACAGGTGAGATCAAGCCGGAGGTGCGCGAGCAGATCAACGCCAAAGTGGCCGAGTGGCGTGAGGAGGGCAAGGCCGAGGTCATCCCTGGGGTGAGCCCTGACCCCCCAAAACGCCCCTGGAGACCCCAGATTCCCGCTGGGACCCCGAAAACCCCTCTGGGGACTCTGAAAAACCTGTCAGGGACCCCCGAAACCCCCCTAGGACTGCCAAAATCCCGTCAGGGATCTCCAAACTCTTCTAGGATTTCTCCCCAAACTCCCACAGGGATCCCAAAATTCCTTTGGGAACTTCCATGAGCTCCCCAAACCCTCAAAATTCCCACCAGAGCAACGGAAAGCTTCTCTGGAGCCACCCGAAGCCCACCTTTCCCAGGAACCGGGTGATAAACGGGGCTAATTAGCTGCACCAGAATGTCCCAAAAGTCCCTCAGGAATCCTTCAAACCCCCTCAGGGATCTCCAAAACCCACTCCACTCCCCCCAGAATCTCCCCTGGGACCCCCAAACCTCCCTGAGACCCTTCAAACGCTCCCAGGGTCCCCCAAACCTCCGCTGGCCCCACCGAGACCCCTTCAGGGACCCCCCAAAATCCGCCTCGCGGGGGAACCAGGTGACAAATGAGCTGCACCAGGAGCCCCCAAAACCCCCTGGGAACCCCCAAAGCTCCCTTGGGGGTCACCAAGAGCCCCCCAAAACCCCCCCCAGGTGTTGTTCATCGACGAGGTTCACATGTTGGACATCGAGAGCTTCTCGTTCCTCAACCGGGCCCTGGAGAGCGACATGGCCCCGGTGCTGATCATGGCCACCAACCGCGGCATCACCAGGTACCTGAGCGCACCTGGGCACCTCCCCCAAACCTCACCTGGGCACCCCCCGAAGCTCACCTGTCCCTCAGGATCCGGGGCACTGCCCACCGCAGCCCCCACGGGCTCCCGTTGGATCTGCTGGACCGGCTGCTGATCATCGCCACGGCCCCGTACGGCGACAAGGAGACCCGGCAGATCCTCAAAATCCGGTGGGACGGCCCCGAAATGCTCCTCAGTCCTCCTTGAGGCGGCCCAAACCACGCCCTGACGCACCTGGGCACCCCAAAAACCGGCCCTGTACGGGGAGGAGACCCAGGAGATCCTCAGTATGGGGTGGGGACCCCCAAAAAGCAGCTCTGACACCCCCAAATACACCTGGGCGCCTCCCAAAATCAGCGTGAACCCCGAAACACACCTGGACACCCCAAACGCCCTCGACTTCGAACCTGCCTGTCGCCCTCAACACACCTGGGGTGCCCCAGAACCATCTTCAGGTGCCCCCCAACACTCCAGGATAACCCCAAAAGCTCCGTCAGCCCCCAAAGCTCCTTGGGGTGGCCCCTAACTCCCTCCAGGTGCCCCGATTATCCTTGGGGTGCCCTTTAACTCCCTCAGGGTCTCCTCAGACACCCCCAAACCCTTCTCAGGCCGCCCCCAGGCCTCTTTTAGGGACCCCCCTGCCCCTTTTTAGGGGATCCCTCGCCCACTTTGGGGTCCCCCCTGACTGGTTTCGGGGGCGCAGGTGCGAGGAGGAGGACGTGGAGATGACGGAGGACGCGTACGCGGTGCTGACCCGCATCGGGCTGGAGACGTCGCTGCGCTACGCCATGCAGCTCATCACCGCCGCCAGCCTGGTGGCCAGGAAACGCAAGGTGGGCGCCCCAAAGCCCCGAGGAGACCCCGAAAGCTGGGGAGGGGGCTCCCAAATCCGCGGGGAGGAGCTGGGGTGGGACCCCCGAATTGGGGGAGAGGGGGTAACGCTGGGGGGGCTGGGCAGGAGGGGCTGAGGGAGCTTCGGGGAGCTCGGGGGAGGTTTGTGGTGACACGGGGTGGGCGTGGGGAGGGCAGCGTGGGTTTGGGGTGTCGATGGTAGTTTGGGGTCGCACGTGAGGTTTGGGAAAGGGCGGGAAAGGTGAAGGGGAAAGGGCGGGAAAGGTGAGGGGGAAAGGGCGGGAAAGGTGAGGGGGGGAAAGGGTGGGAAAGGTGAGGGGGAAATGGAGGGAAAGGTGAGGAGGCGAAAGAGCGAGAAATCAATTGAATTATTTCGTGCTCCCTCCTGACGTTTGTGCCCTGCCAGGGCGCCGAGGTCGGGGTGGAGGACATCAAACGCGTTTATTCCCTGTTCCTGGACGAGTCGCGCTCCACGCAGTACATGAGGGAGTACCAGGAGGCCTTTCTGTTCAACGAGCTCCGTGAGCACCTGGGGACACTGGGGGGACACCGGGGGGACACTGGGGGGACGCTGGGAGTCTCCAAAACGCCATGGGTAACACAGGACCAGCAGGGGAGAACGTGGGGCAAAACCGAGGGGGAGCAGGGAGGCGTAAAAATCGCACAAAATTGGGGTGAGCGGCCGAAAAATTCGGGGACAGGGAGCGAGAATAGAAGAAATAAACGAGGAATGAGAGAATCGGGCAAAATAGCAGGAAAAAAATTGGTAAAAATGGCTGGAATTGGGCAAAAGCAGGATAAAAGCTGCAAAAACAGAAGAAGTAGAGGAAAAAATGGTAAAAACGGGGCAAAGCGTGAGAAATGAGGTAAAAAGGGGGGAAATCGGGGAAACTATGGAGAAATAAGATGGGAAATAAGGAATTGGGGCAAACGCTGGGGAAGCTGAGTAAGAACGGGTTAAAAATTAGGGAGAACGGAATGCAAAACGAAGGGGAGGAATAAGGGGAGGAATTGGCCGAAAATGGGGTAAATAGGGAAAAAACGGGGTCTAAGTTGGGGGCAAAGGGGTGAAAGTGGAAAAAAATTAGATGCAAATTGGGGAAATCACATTTAAAATGCTAAAAAATGAGAAAAAAATGAAGGAATTGGGGCAAAAATGCTGTTGAAACCGGGTAAAAATTGAGGAAAACGGGTAGAAATGTAAAAATAAGGGCAAAGGGGTAAACTGGGGGGGGGTCCCTGACCCAGCCCCTCCCCCCTTCTCTCCACAGAGGGCGAATCCATGGAAACGCAGTGACCCCCCCACCGCCCCTCCCCCACTCACCCCTCCCCTCCCCCTCCCCCCCTTTGTACAATAAATCTGATTTGGAGCCAAAAAATCTCCCAAAACTCGAGGGGAGGGGGGCAGTGCCTTTATTGGGGGGGTCAGTGGGGGGAGTCTTCATCCATCGCTGAACTGGAAGAAGAGGCGCCTTCGCTCCGGGTCCGGGGGATCCCCGAAATGAGGCACGAAGGGGATCTGCAGGATTTGGGAGAAGCCTTCGGAGAGCTCGGGGGCCACAAAGTGTTTCCTGAGAGAGCGAGGGAACGGGGGGGGGGGGGGAAAAAATCACCCGGATTCGGGTAAAGTTTGGGAGGAAAAAAAAAAAAAAAAACAGGAAAAATGGGACAAACACACCCAAGAGAGGAGGAAGGAGAGGGGGAAGAAAATACAAAAGCCAACCCAAAATGGGGAAGGGAACGGGGGAAGAAAACCGCCCCCAAAATTGGGGAAGAGGCAACAACAGGGAAAATGGAACGAAACAAAAAAGTAACGGGGCTAAATAACGGAGAGAAGAGAAAAAAAACCCCCAAATTCCCCCAAGCCTCTCAACCATCCCCGACAGAGCTCCCAAAACACCTCAGGTACCCCAAAATTCCTCCTTAAATCCCCCAAACCCCAGGGATTCCCCCAAACGCCCCAGATCCCCCAAAATCCCCTCCGGGCCCCTCCAGACCCCCCGAGAGCTCCCCCCGGTCCCCTCTCACTTGTAGCTGAACAGAACAGCGTCGGTGACGGGGACGTGACCGCTCTGCGTCATATCCCGGAACTTTATTTGGGGGCGAAAACCCAAAAGGAACGGGGTTCGGGGGGTGCCAAGGGTAAAAGGTTCACCCTAGAACCCCTCGGGACCCCCTGAGACCCCTCCTCACCCTGCAGTTGTGCCGCGCCTGCTCCAGGCTGGCCGTGAACTGGAGGCACCGACACGGCACCGCCGCCTCCCGGGCGCAGGACACGAACCTGAGGGCACAGGGCGGGTCAGGGGGGTCCCCAAAACCAGGGACGTGGGGCTGAAAACCTCAGCAAAGGGGTCCCAAGGGCTGCGGGGAGCAGTTCCCAGTGCCCTCCCAGTGCCCTCCCAGTTCCCAGACTGGCCTTTGCCGCGATTCAGGGTCGGGGTTGGTGTTGTCCACCACAACGGGGCGGCCCCGAGCCAGGGCGGCCGAGCAGGCGGAGACGCAGCGTTGCCACGAGCCCAGCGTGTCCTGGGAGTGACCAGGGGTGTCACACAGGTCACGCTGGGACAGGCTGACCACGAGCCCGGAGCGTCGCCGAGGTCACACGGGGCTCAGGAACTCACCCTGTTCACGTATTCGTACCCTGCCGGGATCAGGTGTCGCTTCACGAAAGTGGATTTGCCGGCTGAGGGGAAACATTTTCTTTTTTCCTCTCGCGTTTCCCATAATATTCCCCGGGTTACAACCCTTTTCCCCCCTCACCTTTCCCGCCTTTTCCCCCTCACCTTTCCCGCCTTTTCCCCCTCACCTTTCCCGCCATTTCCCCCTCACCTTTCCCGCCCTTTTCCCCCTCACCTTTCCCGCCATTTCCCCCCCTCACCTTTCCCGCCATTTCCCCCCTCACCTTTCCCGCCCTTTCCCCCCTCACCTTTCCCGCCCTTTTCCCCCTCACCTTTCCCGCCTTTTCCCCCCTCACCTTTCCCGCCATTTCCCCCCTCACCTTTCCCGCCCTTTTCCCCTCACCTTTCCCGCCCTTTTCCCCTCACCTTTCCCGCCTTTCCCCCTCACCTTTCCCGCCCTTTCCCCCCTCACCTTTCCCGCCCTTTTCCCCTCACCTTTCCCGCCCTTTTCCCCCCTCACCTTTCCCGCCCTTTTCCCTCTCACGTTTCCCTCAATTTTCCCCCCTTTGTTTTCTTTTCCCCCTTTCGGATCAGACATCAGAGCTGGGTCAGCGGTCAGCGCAGGGGTCAGAGGTCAGCGGTCACTCACTCACCCCCAGGGAAGCCGACGGTCAGCAGCACCTCGGGCCTGTCCGACACCAGTTCGGCCTCGGGGGGTTCTGGGGGGGCTTTGGGGTCCAGCTGGCGCTGGGGACAAAGGTCAAAGGTCAGGACTGGGGACAGGGGCTGCTCTTGGGGTCAGTGGTCACTCACGTGGTCAGTGGTCACTCATAGGGTCAGTGGTCAGTTTTGGGGTCAGTTATGGTGTCAGCGGTCAGTTATGGGGCACTCAGGGGGTCAGTGGTCAGTTATGGGGTCAGCGGTCACTCAGGGGGTCAGCGGTCAGTTACGGGGTCACTGGGGGGGTCAGCGGTCACTCAGGGGGGTCAGCGGTCAGTTACGGGGTCACTCGGGGGGGTCAGCGGTCACTCACGGGGTCAGCGGTCAGTTACGGGGTCAGCGGTCACTCACGGGGTCACTCACGGGGTCAGCGGTCACTCACGGGGTCAGCGGTCACTCAGGGGGTCAGCGGTCAGTTACGGGGTCAGCGGTCACTCGGGGGGTCAGCGGTCACTCATGGGGTCACTCGGGGGGTCAGCGGTCACTCGGGGGGTCAGCGGTCAGTTACGGGGTCACTCGGGGGGTCAGCGGTCACTCAGGGGGTCACTCGGGGGGTCAGCGGTCACTCACGGGGTCGAAGGCCGGCAGCTCGAAGGGCGCTGGGGCCCAGCCCAGGAACGTCTCCTCAGGAGTCAGGAACCGCAGCCCCGCGTTCACAGCGAACTGGGGGGGCTGCGGTCAGCGGGGGGCTGGGGGGGGCTGGGGGGTCACTGGGGGGTCACTGGGGGGGGCTGGGGGGGTCACTGGGGGGGCTGGGGGTCACTGGGGTCACTGGGAGGGCTGGGGGGTCACTGGGGGGTCACTGGGGTCACTGGGGGGTCACTGGGGGGGCTGGGGGGTCACTGGGGTCACTGGGGGGTCACTGGGGGGGCTGCGGTCAGCGCGGGGCTGGGGGGTCACTGGGGGGGCTGGGGGGTCACTGGGAGGGCTGGGGGGTCACTGGGGGGTCACTGGGGGGGCTGGGGGGTCACTGGGAGGGCTGGGGGGTCACTGGGGGGTCACTGGGGGGCTGGGGGGTCACTGGGGTCACTGGGGGGCTGGGGGGTCACTGGGGGGGCTGGGGGGTCACTGGGGGGTCACTGGGGGGTCACTGGGGGGCTGGGGGGTCACTGGGGGGTCACTGGGGGGTCACTGGGGGGCTGGGGGGTCACTGGGGAGACTGGGGGGTCACTGGGGGGTCACTGGGGGGGGCTGGGGGGTCACTGGGGTCACTGGGGTCAACTGGGCTGAACTGGAAGCGTGACCCGGGGCTGTGGGGACACTGGGAGGGACTGGGGGGGCCACAGGAGACCCCCGGGGTCATGAACTGGGGGGACTGGGAGGAGCACGGGGGGCGGCCCCAGGGATTTGGGGGTGTCCTGGGATGCCCTGGGGATTTTTGGGGGTCCCCAGGGGGGTTTTGGGGTCCCCAGGGGGGTTTTGGGGTCCCCAGGTGGGTTTTTGGGGTCCCCAGGTGGGTTTTGGGGTCCCCAGGTGGTTTTTGGGGTCCCCAGGTGGGTTTTTGGGGTCCCCAGGGGGGTTTTGGGGTCCTCAGGGGGGTTTTGGGGTCCCCAGGTGGGTTTTTGGGGTCCCCAGGTGGTTTTTGGGGTCCCCAGGGGGGTTTTGGGGTCCTCAGGGGGGTTTTGGGGTCCCCAGGGGGTTTTTGGGGTCCCCAGGTGGGTTTTTGGGGGTCCCCAGGTGGTTTTTGGGGTCCCCAGGGGGGTTTTGGGGTCTCCAGGGGGTTTTGGGGTCCCCAGGTGGGTTTTTGGGGTCCGAGGGGGGTTTGGGGTCCCCAGGTGGGTTTTTGGGGTCCGAGGGGGGTTTTGGGGTCCCCAGGTGGGTTTTTGGGGTCCGAGGGGGGTTTTGGGGTCCCCAGGGGGGTTTTGGGGTCCCACCAATCGGTCGCTGCAGGAGAAATCCTTTTTCTTCCTCCCCGGGGCCCAGTTCGGGGGGCGTCCGGCAGCGTCTGAGCCACAGGGGGGAGGTTGGGACCCCAAAATGGTCCCTAAATCCCCAAAATCCCCCCAGGACCCCCAAAACTTCCCCAAAATCCCCCCAGACCCACCAAAACTTCCCCAAAATCCCCCCGGACCCCCCAAAACTTCCCCAAAATCTCCCCGGACCCCCCAAAACTTCCCCAAAATCCCCCCAGACCCACCAAAACTTCCCCAAAAATCCCCCCGGACCCCCCAAAACTTCCCCAAAATCTCCCCGGACCCCCCAAAACTTCCCCAAAATCCCCCCGGACCCCCCAAAACTTCCCCAAAATCCCCCCGGACCCCCCAAAACTTCCCCAAAATCCCCCCGGACCCCCCAAAACTTCCCCAAAATCTCCCCGGACCCCCCAAAACTTCCCCAAAATCCCCCCAAAACTTCCCCAAAATCCCCCCGAACCCCCCAAAACTTCCCCAAAATCCCCCCAGGACCCCCAAAACTTCCCCAAAATCCCCCCAGACCCCCCCAAAACTTCCCCAAAATCCCCCCAAAACTTCCCCAAAATCCCCCCGGACCCCCAAAACTTCCCCAAAATCCCCCCAGGACCCCCCAAACTTCCCCAAAATCCTCCCAAAATCCCCCCAAAACTTCCCCAAAATCCCCCCGGACCCCCCAAAATCCCCCCGGACCCCCCAGAACTTCCCCAGGACCCCCAGTGCTCACCCCCCACGTAGAAGCTGTCGGACACCGACACCGTCACGTCCCCGTTCGCCTGCGGGACCCAAACCAGTGACCCCAGTTCACACCAGTCCACACCAGTCCACACCAGTTCACACCAGTGACCCCGCTGACCCCCCCCAGTCCCTCCCAGTGTCCCCCCCCCCAGTTCCCAGTAACTTCCCAGTGTCTCCCAGCGCCTCCCCAGTGTCCCCAGTCTGCTCCAAACGACCTCCCAGTAAGTCCCAGTAGCTCCCAGTCTCTCCCAGTCCCCCCCAGTGCCCCCAACTTCCCCCCCCAGTAGCCCCCCAGTCCCCTCCCAGTACATCCCAGTATAAACCAATCCCTCCCAGTCCCCCAAATCAGCCCCCAGTCCCCCAAATCCCCTCCCAGTTCCCTCCCAGTCCCTCCCAGTCCATCCCAATCCCCTCCCAGTCCATCCCAGTTCCCTCCCAGTGCCCCCCAGTCCATCCCAATCCCCTCCCAGTTCCCTCCCAGTGCCCCCCAGTCCCCCAAATCCCCTCCCAGTTCCCTCCCAGTCCCTCCCAGTGCCCCCCAGTCCATTCCAATCCCCTCCCAGTCCCCCCCCAGTCCCTCCCAGTGTCCCCCAGTCCCTCCCAGTCCATCCCAGTCCCTCCCAGTCCCTCCCAGTCCATCCCAATCCCCTCCCAGTCCCCGCCCAGTCCCTCCCAGTGCCCCCCAGTCCATTCCAATCCCCTCCCAGTCCCTCCCAGTCCCTCCCAGTGTCCCCCAGTCCCTCCCAGTCCATCCCAGTCCATCCCAGTTCCCTCCCAGTGCCCCCCAGTCCATTCCAATCCCCTCCCAGTCCCCCCCCAGTCCCTCCCAGTCCATCCCAGTCCCTCCCAGTGCCCCCCAGTCCATTCCAATCCCCTCCCAGTCCCTCCCAGTGCCCCCCAGTCCCTCCCAGTCCATCCCAGTCCCTCCCAGTGCCCCCCAGTCCATTCCAATCCCCTCCCAGTCCCCCCCCAGTCCCTCCCAGTGTCCCCCAGTCCCTCCCAGTCCATCCCAGTCCCTCCCAGTGCCCCCCAGTCCATTCCAATCCCCTCCCAGTCCCTCCCAGTCCATCCCAATCCCCTCCCAGTCCCTCCCAGTTCCCTCCCAGTGCCCCCCAGTCCCCCAAATCCCCTCCCAGTTCCCTCCCAGTGCCCCCCAGTCCCTCCCAATCCCCTCCCAGTCCCTCCCAGTCCCTCCCAGTCCCTCCCGGTGCCCCCCCAGTCCATCCCAATCCCCTCCCAGTCCCCCCCCAGTCCCTCCCAGTGCCCCCCAGTCCCTCCCAGTCCATCCTAGTCCCTCCCAGTGCCCCCCAGTCCCTCCCAGTCCATCCCAGTCCCTCCCAGTGCCCCCCAGTCCATCCCAATCCCCTCCCAGTCCCCCCCCAGTCCCTCCCAGTCCCCCCCAGTCCCTCCCAGTGCCCCCCAGTCCATCCCAGTCCCTCCCAGTGCCCCCCAGTCCATCCCAGTTCCCTCCCCAGTGCCCCCCAGTCCCACCTTGTGGCACAGGTGGTCCCACATCCCCAGCACGGGTTTCCTGTAGAGCCCCGGCCCCCGTGGCCACCAGCACCTGCATTCAGGTGTGTGCGTGTGAGGGGGTCAAACACCTCGGGGGGGGACACCCCCGCAGCCTCCAGGGGGGCGCCCCCCCCGAGTTCTGGGGGGTCCCGGGCTGGCTTTGGGGGTCCCCAGACCTGCAGGGCGCCTCCGAGCCGCTCGGTCACCGCCTCCACCTTGGCCTGGAAGAGCTCGGGCCGCAGGCGGCCCCGGGAGATGCCCAGCTGGTTGGTGAACACCACGAGCTGGGGGGGCAAAGACACGCCTTCGGGGGTCACCGGGGGGGTCGGCGAGGGGATTTGGGGGGATTTTGGGGGGGTCAGGAGGGGATTTGGGGGCTCAGGAGGGGATTTGGGGTGATTTGGGGGGATTTTGGGGCGATTTGGGGGGTTTGGGGGGTCAGGAGGGGATTTGGGGGTGATTTGGGGGGTTTGGGGGGGTCAGGAGGGGATTTTGGGGGTCAGTAAGGGGATTTGGGGTGATTTGGGGGGTTTTGGGGGGTCAATGAGGGGATTTAAGGGGATTTTGGGGGGTCAGGAGGGGATTTTGGGGGGTCAGGGACGGGATTTGGGGGGTTTTGGGGGGTCAATGAGGGGATTTAAGGGGATTTTGAGGGGTCAGGAGGGGATTTGGGGGGGTCAGGGAGGGGATTTGGGGGGTCAGGAGGGGATTTTGGGGGGTCAGGAGGGGGATTTTGGGGGTGATTTGGGGGGATTTGGGGGCGATTTGGGGGGTTTTGGGGGGTCAATGAGGGGATTTAAGGGATTTGGGGGGTCAGGAGGGGATTTGGGGGGTGATTTGGGGGGATTTTGGGGGATCAGGAGGGGATTTGGGGGGTGATTTGGGGGGATTTTGGGGGGTCAGGAGGGGATTTGGGGGTGATTTGGGGGATTTTGGGGCGATTTGGGGGATTTTGGGGGGGTCAGGGAGGAGATTTGGGGGGTCAGGAGGGGATTTTGGGGGGTCAGGGAGGAGATTTGGGGGTCAGGAGGGGATTTTGGGGGGTCAGGAGGGGATTTGGGGGTGATTTGGGGGGATTTTGGGGTGATTTGGGGGGTCAGGGAGGGGATTTGGGGGGTCAGGAGGGGATTTGGGGGGGTCAGGGAGGGAATTTGGGGGTCAGTAAGGGGATTTGGGGTGATTTGGGGGGTTTTGGGGGGTCAATGAGGGGATTTAAGGGGATTTTGGGGGGTCAGGAGGGGATTTGGGGGGACTGGAGGGGATTTGGGGGGTCAGGAGGGGATTTGGGGGGGTCAGGGAGGGGATTTGGGGGGTCAGGAGGGGATTTTGGGGTGATTTGGGGGGTTTTGGGGGGCTCAGGGAGGGGATTTGGGGGGTCAGGAGGGGATTTTGGGGGGTCAGGGAGGGTTTGGGGGTCAGTAAGGGGATTTGGGGTGATTTGGGGGGTTTTGGGGGGTCAATGAGGGGATTTAAGGGGATTTTGGGGGGTCAGGAGGGGATTTGGGGGTCAGTAAGGGGATTTGGGGGGTTTTGGGGGGTCAATGAGGGGATTTAAGAAAATTTGGGGGGTCAGGAGGGGATTTGGGGGGTCAGGAGGGGATTTGGGGGGTCAGGAGGGGATTTGGGGGGCTGGAGGGGATTTTGGGGGTGATTTGGGGGATTTTGGGGCGATTTGGGGGATTTTGGGGGTTCAGGAGGGGATTTGGGGGGTCAGGGAGGGGATTTGGGGGGATTTAGGGGGGCTCTAGAGGGGTTCAGTGGGGGCTGGGGGGGTTTTGGTCTTGGGGAGGAACCTGGGGGGTCCCCCAAGAGATCCGGGGGGGCTTTGAGGGGTATTGAGACACCCCGGGGGGTTTGGGGGGGTCCCGGGGGGGCATTTTGGGGAGGGGGCGGCTCACCTTGTACCCCTCGTCCCGCAGCTGCTTCAGCCGCTTGGGGATCTCGGGGTACAGAATCCTGCGGGGAGGGGGGACAGAAAACCGAACAAAACCCGAGTGGGACCCCCAGAAACGGCCCCTGGGACCCCCAAAAAACCCTCCAGGACCCCCAAAAACCTTCCAGGACCCCCCAAAACCTTCCCAGGACCCCCCAAAAACCTTCCAGGACCCCCCAAAACCTTCCCAGGACCCCCCAAAAACCTTCCCAGGACCCCCCAAAACCTTCCCAGGACCCCCCAAAAACCCTCCCAGGACCCCCAAAAACCCTCCAGGACCCCCCAAAACCTTCCCAGGACCCCCCAAAAACCTTCCCAGGACCCCCCAAAAACCCTCCCAGGACCCCCAAAAACCTTCCCAGGACCCCCAAAAACCTTCCCAGGACCCCCAAAACCCTCCCAGGACCCCCAAAACCCTCCCAGGACCCCCCAAAACCTTCCCAGGACCCCCAAAACCTTCTCAGGACCCCCAAAAACCCTCCCAGGACTCCCCAAAAACCCTCCCAGGACCCCCAAAAACCTTCCCAGGACCCCCCCAAACCCTCCCAGGACCCCCAAAACCCTCCCAGGACCCCCAAAAACCTTCCCAGGACTCCCCAAAAACCCTCCCAGGACCCCCCAAAAACCTCCCAGGACCCCCAAAACCCTCCCAGGACCCCCAAAACCCTCCCAGAACCCCCCAAAAACCTTCCCAGGACCCCCAAAACCTTCTCAGGACCCCCAAAAACCTTCCCAGGACCCCAAAAACCCTCCAGGGACCCCAAAAAACGTTCCAGGGACCTCCAAAAACCTTCCCAGGACCCCCCAAAACCTTCCCAGGACCCCCCAAAAACCTTCCCAGGACCCCCAAAAACCTTCCCAGGACCCCCCAAAACCCTCCCAGGACCCCCCAAAACCCTCCCAGGACCCCCAAAACCTTCCCAGGACCCCCAAAACCCTCCCAGGACCCCCAAAAACCCTCCCAGGACCCCCCAAAACCTTCCCAGGACTCCCCCAAAACCTTCTCAGGACCCCCCAAAACCTTCCCAGGACTCCCCAAAAACCTTCTCAGGACCTCCAAAAACCTTCCCAGGACCCCCCAAAACCTTCCAGGACCCCAAAAACCCTCCAGGGACCCCAAAAAACCTTCCAGGGACCCCCAAAAACCTTCCCAGGACCTCCCAAAACCCTCCCAGGACCCCCAAAAACCTTCTCAGGACCTCCCAAACCCCTTCAAGCCCCCCCAAACCCTCTCAGAACCCCCCAAAATTCCCCCCCAAACCCTCCCGGACCCCCGAAATCCCCCCAGACTTTACCTCCAGTCGTCGGGGCCGGTGGGGAACACTTTCCCCGAGCGCGTGGTGATCAGCGTCCCGTCCAGGTCAAAGCCGGCGATCTGAGCCCGAAACCCGAGCTCAGGGACACTGGGGACCCCCCGGGACCCCCAAATCTCACCCCAGAGCCCCCCAAACCCCTTCAGGACCCCCAAATCCCACCCCAGAGCCCCCCAAACCCCTTCAGGACCCCCCAAATCCCACCCCAGAGCCCCCCAAACCCCTTCAGGACCCCCCAAATCCCACCCCAGAGCCCCCCAAACCCCTTCAGGACCCCCAAATCTCACCCCAGAGCCCCCCAAACCCCTTCAGGACCCCCCAAATCCCACCCCAGAGCCCCCCGAACCCCTTCAGGACCCCCAAATCCCACCCCAGAGCCCCGTAAACCCCTTCAGGACCCCCCAAATCCCACCCCAGAGCCCCCCAAACCCCTTCAGGACCCCCCAAATCCCACCCCAGAGCCCCCTAAACCCCTTCAGGACCCCCAAATCCCACCCCAGAGCCCCCCAAACCCCTTCAGGACCCCCCAAATCCCACCCCAGAGCCCCCCAAACCCCTTCAGGACCCCCAAATCCCACCCCAGAGCCCCCCAAACCCCTTCAGGACCCCCAAATCCCACCCCAGAGCCCCCCAAACCCCTTCAGGACCCCCCAAATCCCACCCCAGAGCCCCCCAAACCCCTTCAGGACCCCCAAATCCCACCCCAGAGCCCCCCAAACCCCTTCAGGACCCCCAAATCCCACCCCAGAGCCCCCCAAACCCCTTCAGGACCCCCCAAATCCCACCCCAGAGCCCCCTAAACCCCTTCAGGACCCCCCAAATCCCACCCCAGAGCCCCCCAAACCCCTTCAGGACCCCCCAAATCCCACCCCAGAGCCCCCTAAACCCCTTCAGGACCCCCAAATCTCACCCCAGAGCCCCCCAAACCCCTTCAGGACCCCCAAATCCCACCTCAGAGCCCCCCAAACCCCTTCAGGACCCCCCAAATCCCACCCCAGAGCCCCCTAAACCCCTTCAGGACCCCCCAAATCCCACCCCAGAGCCCCCCAAACCCCTTCAGGACCCCCCAAATCCCACCCCAGAGCCCCCTAAACCCCTTCAGGACCCCCCAAATCCCACCCCAGAGCCCCCCAAACCCCTTCAGGACCCCCAAATCCCACCCCAGAGCCCCCCAAACCCCTTCAGGACCCCCAAATCCCACCCCAGAGCCCCTCAATTCCTCCCCAGCGGGGAACTCGGGGGGTTTCACCCACTTGAAGGGGTTGTTTGGGGGGATAAAAAACGGGGTCCTTTGTGATTTGGGGGGCTGGGGGGCTCCTGGGAGGGGGGGCTGGGGGTCTGAGTGTGTTGGGGGGTCTTGGGGTGGGGTTTGGGGGGGTCCTGAGGGGGTTGAGGAGGGAATTGAGGGGCTCTGAGGGTGAATTTTGGGGTCTCAGGATGAATTTTCGGGGTCTGAGGGGTAATTTGGGGGGCCTGAGTGGTAATTTGAGGCTCTCAGGATAAATTTTTGGGCTCTCGGGATGAATTTTGGGGTCTCACGATGATTTGGGGGGCTCTCAGGATGAATTTTTGGGGTCTCGGGATGAATTTTGGGGCTCTGATGATGAACTTGGGGCTCTCAGAATGAATTTTGGGGTCTCAGGATGAATTTTGGGCTCTCAGGATGAATTTTTGGAGCTCTCAGAATGAATTTTGGGGTCTCAGGATGAATTTCAGGGTCTCAGAATGAATTTTGGGGTCTCAAGATGAATTTGGAGCTCTCAGGATGAATTTTGGGGCTCACGCGATGAATTTTGAGGTCTCAGGATGAATTTTGGGGTCTCAGGATGAATTTCGGGGTCTCAGGATGAATTTTGGGGTTTTGAGATGAATTTGGAGCTCTCAGGATGAATTTTGGGGTCTCAGGATGAATTTTGGGCTCTCAGGATGAATTTTTGGAGCTCTCAGAATGAATTTTGGGCTCTCAGGATGAATTTTGGGGCTCACGGGATGAATTTCGGGGTCTCAGGATGATTTTGAGGCTCTCAGGATGAATTTTTGGGGTCTCGGGTAATTTTTGGCGTCTCAGGATGAATTTCTGGGCTCTCAGGATGAATTTTTGGAGCTCTCAGAATGAATTTTGGGGTCTCAAGATGAATTTGGAGCTCTCACGATGAATTTTGAGCTCTCAGGATGAATTTGGAGCTCTCAGGATGAATTTCGGGGTCTCAGGATGAATTTTGGGGTCTCAAGATGAATTTGGAGCTCTCAGGATGAATTTTGGGGCTCACGGGATGAATTTCGGGCTCTCAGGATGAATTTTGGGGTCTCAGGATGAATTTCGGGGTCTCAGGATGAATTTTGGGGTCTCAAGATGAATTTGGAGCTCTCAGGATGAATTTTGAGGCTCTCAGGATGAATTTTTGGCGTCTCAGGATGAATTTTGGGCTCTCAGGATGAATTTTGGGGCTCTCGGGATGAATTTTTGGGGTCAGCCATGGGGCGGGGGTGGAGCCCAGCCCCCCCCAATCCCCCCTCCCCCCATTCCCCTCCCCCATTCCCCTCCCCCTCACCTTGGCGCTGGGCCGGAGCCCCGGGGCGGTGAAGATGAGGAGGGCTCCCCACTTCTGCCAGCCCCCCCGGCTGCGGCGCGGGGCTCCGGGGGGCTCGGGGCGCCGGGGGGGGCGCCCGGGGGGGGGCTGCGGGGCCGTTTGGGGGGCCGGGGGGAGCCCAGGAGCCGCAGCTCCAGCGGGAACCGCCCGTTGACCAGGAGCAGCGTCTGCCCCGCGCCGAGGGTCCCGCGGCCCCCCCGGCCCAGGGGGGAGCCCCCCACGGAGCTGGGGTTCACCCCGAGCTGGGGGGGGACCGGGGGGGGGGGGGGTTAGACACCCCCTCCCCAAAAAAAAAACAACAACCCAGGAGCCCCAAAACCCCTCTGAGAGCCCCCGAATTCACCCCGGGACCCCCCCAAAATCCCTTTTGGACCCCCCAAACCATCTCAGGACCTGCAAAAACTTTCTCAGGACCCCCCAAAACCCTCCCAGGAGCCCCCAAAACCCCCTCAGGACCCCTCCCAACCATCTCAGGACCCCCCAAAACCCTCCCAGGAGCCCCAAAACCCCTCTGAGCCCCCCCGAATTCACCCCGGGACCCCCCAAAATCCCTTTTGAGCCCCCCCAAACCATCTCAGGACCTCCAAAAACTTTCTCAGGACCCCCCAAAACCCCCTCAGGACCCCCTCCCAACCATCTCAGGACCCCCCAAAACCTTCCCAGGACTCCCCCAAACCCCTTTAAGCCCCCCCAAAGTGCCCCCAGGACCCCCCCAAATCATCTCAGGATCCCCCAAACCCCCTCTGAGCCCCCCCCAAACCCTCTCAGGATCCCCCAAAATCCTTCCGGGACCCCCCAAATCATGTCAGGACCCCCCAAAACCCCCTCAGGACCCCCCAAACCATTTCAGGACCCCCCAAAACCCCTTTGAGCCCCCCCAAAGTGCCCCCAGGACCCCCCCCAAACCATCTCAGGACCCCCCAAACCCCCTTTGAGCCCCCCCAAAGTGTCCCCAGGACCCCCCAAAACCTTCTCAGGACCCCCCAAAACCCCTCAGGACCCCCCCAAACCATCTCAGGACCCCCCAAACCCCCTTTGAGCCCCCCCAAAGTGCCCCCAGGACCCCCCAAAACCTTCTCAGGACCCCCCAAAACCCCTCGGAGCCCCCCCAAAATCCCTTTTGAGCCCCCCCAAACCATCTCAGGACCTCCAAAAACTTTCTCGGGACCCCCCAAAACCACCTGGGACCCCCAGGGTTCAACAGGGACCGCCCAAAAACCATCTCAGGACCCCCCAAAACCCCCTCAGGACCCCCCCAAACCATCTCAGGACCCCCCCAAACTTTCTCAGGATCCCCCAAACCCCTTTGAGCCCCCCCAAAGTGCCCCCAGGACCCCCCCAAATCATCTCAGGATCCCCCAAAACCCCTCGGAGCCCCCCCCAAACCCTCTCAGGATCCCCCAAAATCCTCCCGGGACCCCCCAAATCATGTCAGGACCCCCCAAAACCCCTTTGAGCCCCCCCAAAGTGCCCCCAGGACCCCCCAAAACCTTCTCAGGACCCCCCAAAACCCCCTCAGGACCCCCCCAAACCATCTCAGGACCCCCCAAACCCCCTTTGAGCCCCCCAAAGTGCCCCCAGGACCCCCCAAAACCTTCTCAAGACCCCCCAAACCATCTCAGGACCCCCCAAACTTTCTCAGGACTCCCCCAAAACCCCTCTGAGCCCCCCCAAAGTGCCCCCAGGACCCCCCCAAATCATCTCAGGATCCACAAAACCCCCTCAGGACCCCCCAAACCATCTCAGGACCCCCCAAAACCCCCTCAGGACCCCCCAAACCATCTCAGGACCCCCCAAAACCCCCTCAGGACCCCCCAAACCATCTCAGGATCCCCCAAAACCCCCTCAGGACCCCCCAAACCATCTCAGGACCCCCCAAAACCCCCTCAGGACCCCCCAAACCATCTCAGGACCCCCCAAAACCCCCTCAGGACCCCCCCAAACCATCTCAGGACCCCCCAAAACCCCCTCAGGACCCCCCAAACCATTTCAGGACCCCCCAAAACCCCCTCAGGACCCCCCCAAAACCATCTCAGGACCCCCCAAAACCCCTTTGAGCCCCCCCAAAGTGCCCCCAGGACCCCCCAAAACCTTCTCAGGACCCCCCAAAACCCCTCGGAGCCCCCCCAAAGTGCCCCCAGGACCCCCCCAAATCATCTCAGGATCCCCCAAACTCCTCTGAGCCCCCCCAAAAGCCCTCCCGGGACCCCCCAAAATCCTCCCGGGACCCCCCAAATCATCTCAGGACCCCCCAAAACCCCCTCAGGACCCCCCAAACCCCCTTTGAGCCCCCCCCAAAGTGCCCCCAGGACCCCCCAAAACCTTCTCAAGACCCCCCAAACCATCTCAGGACCCCCCAAACTTTCTCAGGACTCCCCCAAAACCCCTCTGAGCCCCCCCAAAGTGCCCCCAGGACCCCCCCAAATCATCTCAGGATCCCCCAAAACCCCCTCAGGACCCCCCAAACCATCTCAGGACCCCCCAAAACCCCCTCAGGACCCCCCAAACCATCTCAGGACCCCCCAAAACCCCTTTGAGCCCCCCCAAAGTGCCCCCAGGACCCCCCAAAACCTTCTCAGGACCCCCCAAAACCCCTCGGAGCCCCCCCAAAGTGCCCCCAGGACCCCCCCAAACCATCTCAGGATCCCCCAAACCATCTCAGGACCCCCCAAACTCCTCTGAGCCCCCCCAAACCCTCCGGGACCCCCCAAAATCCTCCCGGGACCCCCCAGGCCCCACCTGTGTGACCCGGGCCGTGCCCTCGGCGTAGTTGGCCACGATCTCCACTGTGGGGGAGGGGCAGATTTGGGGACCCCCACCCCCCAAAATCGGGGTGGGGGGGAGGGGGAACCCACAGAGGGGTCCCAGGACATGGGGGGGTGGGTGAATTTGGGGGGAAATTTGGGGGGAATTTGGGGATCCCGAGGAGGAAATTTGGGAGATCCTTGGCAGGTGAATTTGGGGGAATATTTGGGGGTCCTGAGGAAGAAATTTGGGGATCTTGAGGGGAACATTTGGGGGTCGTGAGGGGGAAATTTGGGGGGGATATTTGGGGGTCCTGAGTGGAATATTTGGGGGATCCTTGGGGGGTGAATTTGGGGGGGTATTTGGGGGTCCTGACGGGGAAATTTGGGGGATATTTGGGGGAGTATTTAGGAGTCCTGAGGGAGAAATTTTGGGATCCTGAGGGGGAAATTTGGGGCTCCTGGGGGTGAAATTTGGGGATCCTGAGGGAGAAATTTTGGGATCCTGAGGGGGAAATTTGGGGATCCTGAGGGGGAAATTGGGGATCCTCGGGGGTGAATTTGGGGATCCTGGGGGTGAAATTTGGGGATCCTGAGGGGGAAATTTGGGGATCCTCGGGGGTTGAATTTGGGGATCCTGAGGGGGAAATTTGGGGATCCTGGGGGGTGAATTTGGGGATCCTGAGGGGGAAATTTGGGGATCCTGGGGGTGAAATTTGGGGATCCTGAGGGGGAAATTTGGGGATCCTGAGGGGGAAATTTGGGGATCCTGGGGGTGAAATTTGGGGATCCTCGGGGGGTGAATTTGGGGATCCTGGGGGGTGAATTTGGGGATCCTGAGGGGGAAATTTGGGGATCCTGGGGGGTGAATTTGGGGATCCTGAGGGGGAAATTTGGGGATCCTGGGGGTGAAATTTGGGGATCCTGAGGGGGAAATTTGGGGATCCTGAGGGGGAAATTTGGGGATCCTGGGGGTGAAATTTGGGGATCCTCGGGGGGTGAATTTGGGGCTCCTGAGGGGGAAATTTGGGGATCCTGGGGGGAAATTTGGGGATCCTGGGGGTGAAATTTGGGGATCCTGGGGGTGAAATTTGGGGATCCTGGGGGTGAAATTTGGGGCTCCTGGGGGTGAAATTTGGGGATCCTCTGGGGGGTGAAATTTGGGGCTCCTGAGGGGGAAATTTGGGGATCCTGGGGGTGAAATTTGGGGATCCTGGGGGTGAAATTTGGGGATCCTCTGGGGGTGAATTTGGGGATCCTGGGGGTGAAATTTGGGGATCCTCGGGGGGTGAATCTGGGGGTCCTGAGGGGAAAATTTGGGGATCCTGAGGGGGAAATTTGGGGATCCTGGGGGTGAAATTTGGGGATCCTCTGGGGGTGAATTTGGGGATCCTGGGGGTGAAATTTGGGGATCCTGGGGGTGAAATTTGGGGATCCTGAGGGGGAAATTTGGGGATCCTGAGGGGGAAATTTGGGGATCCTTAGCGGGTGAATTTGGGGATCCTTAGCGGGTGAATCTGGGGGATCCTCGGGGGGTGATTGGGGCGCTGTCGCTATGCCGGGATACCGGCGCGGCTCCCGGTGTGTCTGAGGGGGGCGGTCCCGGTACGGATCCCCCAGAGCCACCCCGCTCACCCACCGCACACCCACCGCACACCCACCCTGCCGCCGGGAGCACTTGCGGTCGGTGACGCCGGTGAGCGGCCCGCGGCCCAGCACCACGGGCTGCCCGTCGGGCAGCGGCACCGGCCCGGCCGGGCCCCACAGCTCGGCCCGCATCGCGCCGGGAACCGGAACCGGCAACCGGCAACCGGCCCCGCTGCTCCCCGCCGCTTCCTGTCCGCGTGACGTCACTTCCGCCCTCGCCGTGACCGCCCCGCGGCGGGCTCGTTCCCGCCTTTTTTGTCCTCCGCGGAGCCACGCCCCCTTTGATGTAACCCCGCCTACTCCCTTTAGACCACGCCCCTTACAACCAAGTCACGCTCCCTCCATCTCGTTCCCGCCCATTCTCCTTAAGCCACGCCCCCGACCAGCCAAGCCACGCCTAATCTGCCGCCCCCAAGGCGACTTCCGGTCCTGCTACGCCGCTGCTTCCGGTGGGCTGAGTGTCACCGCGCCCCCTGGCGGTGGAGGACGGCGTGGGTCCTCCCAGGGTGGGGGGGAGAACTGGAGGGGACTGGGAGGGACTGGGAGAGGTTTGGGGGGCACTGGGGGGGACTGGGAGAGGTTTGGGGGGCACTGGGGGGGACTGGGAGAGGTTTGGGGGGCACTAGGGGGGACTGGGAGAGGTTTGGGGGACACTGGGGGGGACTGGGAGAGGTTTGGGGGGCACTGGGGGGGACTGGGAGAGGTTTGGGGGACACTGGGAGGGACTGGGAGGGGTTTGGGGGGCACTGGGGGGGACTGGGAGAGGTTTGGGGGGCACTGGGGGGGACTGGGAGAGGTTTGGGGGGCACTGGGGGGGACTGGGAGAGGTTTGGGGGACACTGGGAGGGACTGGGAGAGGTTTGGGGGGCACTGGGGGGGACTGGGAGAGGTTTGGGGGGCACTGGGGGGGACTGGGAGAGGTTTGGGGGACACTGGGAGGGACTGGGAGGGGTTTGGGGGGCACTGGGGGGGACTGGGAGAGGTTTGGGGGGCACTGGGGGGGACTGGGAGGGACTGGGAGAGGTTTGGGGGGCACTGGGGGGGACTGGGAGAGGTTTGGGGGGCACTGGGGGGGACTGGGGGGGACTGGGAGAGGTTTGGGGGGCACTGGGGGGGACTGGGAGAGGTTTGGGGGGCACTGGGGGGGACTGGGAGAGGTTTGGGGGACACTGGGAGGGACTGGGAGAGGTTTGGGGGGCACTGGGGGGGACTGGGAGGGACTGGGAGAGGGTGCTTGGGGGTCACCCCTCTCCCTGTGACCCCCCGTGACCCCTGTGACCTTTGTGACCCCCCCTGTGACCCCTCAGTGACCCCTGTGACCCCCCTGTGACCGCCGCTGTGTCACCAAGTGTCACCTTTATTGCTCGCTGGGGGTGGGGGTCCCCCACCCCAAAGTCCCACCCGTGTGACACACGAGGCCCCGGGGGGGTCCCGGGGGGGGCGGGGGGTTGGTGTGAGCAGGTGACACAATCGGGGTGACAGGGGGTCAGCACAGCTCCTCGGTGTCCTCGGTGTGTCACGGCATGTCCTCGATGTCCTCGATGTCATGGCGTGTCCTCGGCGTGTCACAGTGTGACCTCGATGTCCTCCTCAATGTCCTCAGTGCCCTCAGTGTCCTCGGTGACCTCGGTGTCCCCGGTGTCACAGTGTGACCTCGGTGTCCTCCTCAATGTCCTCAGTGTCCTCGGTGACCTCGGTGTCCCCGGTGTCACAGTGTGACCTCGGTGTCCCTGGTGTCACAGTGTGACCTCGGTGTCCTCCTCAATGTCCTCAGTGCCCTCAGTGTCCTCGGTGACCTCGGTGTCCCCGGTGTCACAGTGTGACCTCGATGTCCTCCTCAATGTCCTCAGTGCCCTCAGTGTCCTCGGTGACCTCGGTGTCCCCCGTGACACTCGGTGTCCTTCTCAATGTCCTCGGTGTCCTCGGTGTCCTGGCGCGTCCTCAATGACGTCGTGTGTGAGCTCTTGTGCCCCCCCGGTTCATCTTCGTTCACCCCAGCCCGTCCTGGTGCACGCCCAGTTCATTCCAGTGCACCCCCAGTTCATTCCAGTGCACCCCACTTTGTCCTGGTGCACTCCCAGTCCATTCCAGTGCACTCCCAGTCCATCCTGGTGCACTCCTATTTCATCCCGGTACCCCCCAGTTCATTTGGGTGCACTCCCACTCCATCCCAGTGCACCCCCAGTCCATCCCAGTACTCCCCCAGTTCATCCTGGTGCACTCCCCGTTCATTCCAGCCCATCCCAGTGCACGCAGTTCATCCTCCTCCATTCAAGTCCATCCTGGTGCACTCCCAGTCCATTCCAGTGCACTCCAATACATCCCAGTCCATCCCAATCCATCCCAGTGCACTCCAATCCATCCCAGTGCACTCCCAGTCCATCCCAGTCCAATCCCAGTGCACTCCCAGTCCATCCCAGTGCACTCCAATCCATCCCAGTACACTCCCAGTCCATCCCGGTGCACTCCAATCCATCGCAGTACACTCCCAGTTCATTGCAGTCCATCCCAGTGCACTCCCAGTTCATTGCAGTCCATCCCAGTGCACTCCCAGTCCATCCCAGTGCACTCCCAGTCCAATCCCAGTGCACTCCAATCCATCCCAGTGCACTCCCAGTCCATCCCAGTGCACTCCCAGTCCAATCCCAGTGCACTCCAATCCATCCCAGTACACTCCCAGTCCATCCCAGTGCACTCCCAGTCCATCCCAGTGCACTCCAATCCATCCCAGTCCATCCCAATCCATCCCAATTCATCCCAGTGCACTCCAATCCATCCCAGTGCACTCCAATCCATCCCAGTGCACTCCCAGTCCATCCCGGTGCACTCCAATCCATCCCAGTCCATCCCAATCCATCCCAGTGCACTCCAGTCCATCCCAGTGCACTCCAATCCATCCCAGTGCACTCCAATCCATCCCAGTGCACTCCCAGTCCATCCCAATCCATCCCAGTGCACTCCCAGTCCATCCCAGTGCACTCCCAGTCCAATCCCAGTGCACTCCAATCCATCCCAGTGCACTCCCAGTCCATCCCAGTGCACTCCAATCCATCCCAGTGCACTCCCAGTTCATCCCAGTGCACTCCCAGTCCAATCCCGGTGCACTCCAATCCATCCCAGTGCACTCCAATCCATCCCAGTCCATCCCAATCCATCCCAGTGCACTCCCAGTCCATCCCAGTGCACTCCAATCCATCCCAGTACACTCCCAGTTCATCCCAGTGCACTCCCAGTCCAATCCCGGTGCACTCCAATCCATCCCAGTGCACTCCAATCCATCCCAGTGCACTCCCAGTTCATCCCAGTGCACTCCCAGTCCAATCCCAGTGCACTCCAATCCATCCCAGTACACTCCCAGTTCATCCCAGTGCACTCCCAGTCCAATCCCAGTGCACTCCAATCCATCCCAGTGCACTCCCAGTCCATCCCAGTGCACTCCAATCCATCCCAGTACACTCCCAGTTCATCCCAGTGCACACCCAGTCCAAGCCCGGTGCACTCCAATCCATCCCAGTCCATCCCAATCCATCCCAGTGCAATCCCAGTCCATCCCAATCCATCCCAGTGCACTCCCAGTCCATCCCAGTGCACTCCAATCCATCCCAGTGCACTCCCAGTCCATCCCAATCCATCCCAGTGCACTCCCAGTCCATCCCAGTGCACTCCAGTCCATCCCAGTCCATCCCAATCCACCCCAGTGCACTCCCAGTCCATCCCAGTGCACTCCAATCCATCCCAGTACACTCCCAGTTCATCCCAGTGCACTCCCAGTCCAAGCCCGGTGCACTCCAATCCATCCCAGTGCACTCCAATCCATCCCAGTCCATCCCAATCCACCCCAGTGCACTCCCAGTCCATCCCAGTCCAATCCCAGCGCCCCCCAGCGCGATCCTCGCGCCCCCTCCGTCCCCCCCGGCGCGCCCCCTCACACCTCGGTGACCAGCCTGCCCCCTCCCCAGCCCCTCTCCCCTCCGGCCTCCCCGTCCAGCCCCCAGCCCTCGCCCGCCTTGCCCTCGGGGGGCTCCCCGGGGGGCTCGGGGTGGTGGGGGCACGGCGACGCCGGCACCGCGCCCCCGGATTCCTCCCCCCTCAGCTCCCTCCGGTAGAAATAGGAGAAGTTGGAGACGATGACGGGCACGGGCAGCGAGATGGTGAGCACGCCGGCGATGGCGCACAGCGAGCCCACCAGCTTGCCGCCCACCGTCACCGGTGCCATGTCCCCGTAGCCCACGGTGGTCATGGTGACCACGGCCCACCAGAAGGCCTGCGGGATGGACGTGAAGGCCGTGGCCGCGTCCTCGGCCTCGGCGAAGTAGACGGCCGACGAGAAGAGCACCACGCCGATGAGGAGGAAGAAGATGAGCAGGCCCAGCTCCCTCATGCTGGCCTTGAGCGTCTGGCCCAGGATCTGCAGGCCCGTGGAGTGCCGCGACAGCTTGAAGACGCGGAAGACGCGCACCAGGCGGATGACGCGCAGCACGGCCAGCGACATGGCGGGCTGGCCGATGCCGCGCTGCCGCGCCAGCTCCGTGCCCAGCGCGATGAAGTAGGGCGCGATGGCCGCCAGGTCGATCAGGTTCATGGCGCTGCGGAAGAAGGCCGCCTTGCTGGGGCTGGCCACCAGCCGGACGAGGAGCTCCAGGGAGAACCAGCAGATGCAGATGGTCTCCACCAGGAAGAAGGGGTCGGTCAGGCCAGAGCGGTGCGCGGGGGGGGAGGAGGAGGAGGAGGAAGGAGCGGCGCCGGGGGTGGGGGTGGTGTTGGTGGTGGGGGTGGTGGGAGAGGGCGGCTGTGGGGAGAGGAAGGGGAAGGGGGATGAGAAAAGTGGTGGAGCTGGTACGTGCAGACCCCAAGATCCACCAGCCAGATCCCAGATCCATCACCCAGACCCTAAAATCCATCACCCAGATTCCCAGATCCATCACCCAGACCCCAAAATCCATCACCCAGACCCCAAAATCCATCACCCAGATTCCAAATCCATCACCCAGACCCTAAAATCCATCACCCAGACCCCAAAATCCATCACCCAGATTCCAAATCCACCACCCAGACCCCAAAATCCATCACCCAGATTCCAAATCCATCACCCAGACCCCAAAATCCATCACCCAGACCCCAAAATCCATCACCCAGATTCCAAATCCATCACCCAGACCCCCAGATCCATCACCAGATTCCAAATCCATCACCCAGACCCCAAAATCCATCACCCAGACCCCCAGATCCATCACCCAGACCCCAAAATCCTTCACCCAGACCCCCAGATCCATCACCCAGATTCCAAATCCATCACCCAGACCCCCAGATCCATCACCCAGACCCCCAGATCCACCCCCCAGACCCCCAGATCCATCACCCAGACCCCAAAATCCATCACCCAGACCCCCAGATCCATCACCCAGACCCCAAAATCCATCACCCAGACCCCCAGATCCATCACCCAGACCCCAAAATCCATCACCCAGACCCCAAAATCCATCACCCAGACCCCCAGATCCATCACCCAGACCCCAAAATCCATCACCCAGACCCCAAAATCCATCACCCAGATTCCAAATCCATCACCCAGACCCCAAAATCCATCACCCAGATTCCAAATCCATCACCCAGACCCCAAAATCCATCACCCTGACCCCAAAATCCATCACCCAGACCCCCAGATCCATCACCCAGACCCCCAGATCCATCACCCAGACCCCAAAATCCATCACCCAGACCCCAAAATCCATCACCCAGACCCCCAGATCCATCACCCAGACCCCAAAATCCTTCACCCAGACCCCCAGATCCATCACCCAGACCCCAAAATCCTTCACCCAGACCCCCAGATCCATCACCCAGACCCCAAAATCCATCACCCAGACCCCAAAATCCATCACCCAGATTCCAAATCCATCACCCAGACCCCAAAATCCATCACCCAGACCCCCAGATCCATCACCCAGACCCCAAAATCCTTCACCCAGACCCCCAGATCCATCACCCAGATTCCAAATCCATCACCCAGACCCCCAGATCCATCACCCAGACCCCCAGATCCACCCCCCAGACCCCCAGATCCATCACCCAGACCCCAAAATCCATCACCCAGACCCCCAGATCCATCACCCAGACCCCAAAATCCATCACCCAGACCCCCAGATCCATCACCCAGACCCCAAAATCCATCACCCAGACCCCAAAATCCATCACCCAGACCCCCAGATCCATCACCCAGACCCCAAAATCCATCACCCAGGCCCCAAAATCCATCACCCAGATTCCAAATCCATCACCCAGACCCCAAAATCCATCACCCAGATTCCAAATCCATCACCCAGACCCCAAAATCCATCACCCTGACCCCAAAATCCATCACCCAGACCCCCAGATCCATCACCCAGACCCCCAGATCCATCACCCAGACCCCAAAATCCATCACCCAGACCCCAAAATCCATCACCCAGACCCCCAGATCCATCACCCAGACCCCAAAATCCTTCACCCAGACCCCCAGATCCATCACCCAGACCCCAAAATCCTTCACCCAGACCCCCAGATCCATCACCCAGACCCCCAGATCCATCACCCAGACCCCAAAATCCATCACCCAGACCCCAAAATCCATCACCCAGATTCCAAATCCATCACCCAGACCCCAAAATCCATCACCCAGACCCCCAGATCCATCACCCAGACCCCAAAATCCTTCACCCAGACCCCCAGATCCATCACCCAGATTCCAAATCCATCACCCAGACCCCCAGATCCATCACCCAGACCCCCAGATCCACCCCCCAGACCCCCAGATCCATCACCCAGACCCCAAAATCCATCACCCAGATTCCAAATCCATCACCCAGACCCCAAAATCCATCACCCAGATTCCAAATCCATCACCCAGACCCCAAAATCCATCACCCAGACCCCCAAATGTACCACGAGGACACCGAGAACAAGGAAGACGAGAACAAAGATGGCGAGGATGAGGATGATGAAGGTGACGAGAAGGGTGAGGAGGAGGAGGAGGAGGACACTGGGGAGGGAGAGGATGAGGAGGGTGAGGACGAGGATGGAGAGGCTGATGTCCATAGGGATGAAGATGAGGATGGTGAGGATAAGTGGGATGGGAAGAAGAGTGATGAAGATGAGGAAGGTGAGGATGAGGATGGAGAAGCTGATGTCCATAAGGATGAAGATGAGGATAGTGAGGATAAAGTGGACGGGAAAGATGATGATGATGAAGAGCACGGCGACAACGAGTGAGGATGAGGGTGGCAACGGGGACATCGGGGGCGATGAGGATGATGAAGATGATGAAGACGAGGATGGCCGCGATGAGGACACTGAGAATGAGGAAGACGAGGACAAAGAGTGACAACAACACCCAGGACCGCAATGAGGATGATGAGGATGACCACGGTGAGGACGCTGAGGATACAGAAGACAAGGACGGTGACAATGACCCCGAGGACCACGAGGGTGATGGGGATGAGGATGACGAGGATGATGAAGATGATGAGGATGATGAGGATGATGATGACCACCATGAGAACACTGAGGAAACGGAAGATGAGGATGAGGACGGTGACACTGGGGATGGTGAGGATGGTGAGGATGGTGAGGATGGTGAGGATGAGGAAGACCAGCATCAGAACAGTGAGGATACGGAAGACGAGGATGAGGATGAGGATGAGGATGAGGATGGTGAGGATGGTGAGGATGGTGAGGATGGTGAGGATGAGGATGACCAGTATCAGAACAGTGAGGATACGGAAGACGAGGATGAGGATGAGGATGGTGACACTGAGGATGGTGAGGATGGTGAGGATGACCACCATGAGGACACTGAGGTTAAGGAAGATGAGGATGAGCACGGTGACACCAAGGATGATGAGGATGAGGATGATGAGGATGGTGAGGATGAGGATGACCACGATGAGGACCATGAGGACGAGGAAGATGAGAGTGGTGACAACAACACCGAGGACCACAAGGACGATGAGGACGAGGATGACCATGATAAGGACACTGAGAACGAGTACATGAGGCAAGGACAGTGACACCGAGGACCATGAGGATGATGAGGATGATGAGGATGAGGATGGCCACAATCAGGTCACCATGGATAAGGAAGACAAGGACGGTGGCAACAACCCTGACAACCGCGAGGATGATGAGGATGGCCACAACAAGGGTGAGGATGAAGATGAGGACGGTCACGATGAGGACAAGGATGGTGACAGTGACACCAAGGACCACGAGGATAATGAGGATGAGGATGACCGTGGTGAGAACACCAAGGATAAAGAAGACAAGGACGATGACAACAACATTGACAACCGTGAGGACGGTGAGGATGATGAAGGAGGATGACGAGGATGATGAAGATGAGGATGGCCACAATGAGGACATCCAGGATAAAGAAGACAAGGACGGTGACAACAACACCGAGGACCATGAGAATGGTGAGGATGAGGATGACCATGGCGAAGACACCAAGGATAAGGACAACCAGGACGGCAACAGCGACACTGACAACCATGAGGATGATGAGGATGATGAAGATGAGAATGACCACAATGAGACCACCAAGGATAAAGAAGACAAAGACGGTGACAGCGCCACCCAGAACCACAAGGATGATGGGGATGAAGATGATGAGGATGATGAGGATGATGAAGATGAGAATGACCACAATGAGACCACCAAGGATAAAGAAGACAAAGACAGTGACAACATGACCCAGAACCACAAGGATGATGGGGATGAAGATGATGAGGATGATGAGGATGATGAAGATGAGAATGACCACAATGAGACCACCAAGGATAAAGAAGACAAAGACAGTGACACCACCACCCAAAACCACAAGGATGATGGGGATGAAGATGATGAGGATGATGAGGATGATGAGGATGATGGGGATGATGAGGATGGTGAGGATGGTGAGGATGGTGAGGATGATGAGGATGATGAAGATGAGAATGACCACAATGAGACCACCAAGGATAAAGAAGACAAAGACGGTGACAACGCCACCCAGAACCACGATGACAACCACGACAACGACGACGAAGACAACCCCCCCCAACCCCCCAACCCCTCACCTCTCCCTCAGCTCCGGGCCGGAACTGCGGCAGCGTCTCCAAGCAGAACACCACGATGGACACCAGGATGACCAACACGGACAGCAAGGCCACCACCCTGGCCGCCGGCGAGCTCTCGGGGTGCTCGCACAGCAACCACGCCCGCCTCCTCAGCCCCCCGCGCGGCAACGCCGGCGGCTCCTCCACCGAGAAGCCTTCGGCCTCGCGCAGCCGCTCCTCCGCCTCATCCCCCAGCTGGTAAAACCTCAGCTCCTCCAGGAACACATCCAGGGGGACATCTGGGGGTCTCCTGAGGCGCCCCCCGGACTGGTAGTAGTAGAGCACGGCCCCGAAGGCGCCGCGGTGGCGGTCGAAGAAATACTCGCGGCGCTGGGGGTCGAAGAAGCGGCGGCGGCGCCGGGGGTCCCCCAGGAGCGTGTCGGGGAAGCGCCGCAGGGTGCGCACCAGGGTCTCGAAGCGCCGGCCCGAGACGTTGATGGCCACGCGCTCGCAGCAGCCCAGGGGCTCCCCCATGCCCGCCGAGGAGACCCCCGGGCCGGGCACGGGAGGGGAGGAAGGCACCGAGGGCAGCCTGAGGGGTTCTTGGGGGGATTCTGGGAAGTTTTGGGGGGGGGGGTTCGAGGGGGTTTTTGGGGGGTCGGGGGGAGGTTTTTTTGGGGTCTGGCAGCGGATCTGTGGAGGAACCTCAAGATCCTTCAGCGTTGCGGACGGCCTGGAAATTCCTGGGGGTTCCCCGAGACCCTTGGAGGGTCCTTACGGGTCCCCACGAGTTCAGGGGACCGCGAAACTCTTGGAGGACCCTAAAAGTTCAGTGGACCCCTAAATCCTTGGGGGTCCCTAAAGATTTGGGGGTCCCCGGAGCTCTTTGGGGTCCGGTGATGGATCTGTGGGGGTGATTAAGGCACTTTGGAATTTGGAGGTGGCCCGGAACCTTCGGGGGGTTTCCCGAGACTCTTGGAACTTGGAGGACTCTTAGAGGGTCCCTATGAGTTCAGGGGACCCCAAAACTCTTGGGAGGGTCCCTACAAGTTCAGGAGACCCCGAAATTTTTGGGGGGACCCTAAAGATTTGGGGGTCCCCGGAGCTCTTGGAGACAACCCGGAACTTTCTGGGGGTTTCTGAGAGTCTTGGAGGGTCCCTACGAGTTCAGGGGACCCCAAAACTCTTGGGAGGGTCCCTACAAGTTCAGGGGACCCCGAAATTTTTGGGGGGACCCTAAAGATTTGGGGGTCCCCGGAGCTCTTGGGGGTCCGACAGTGGATCTGGCGGGGAGATCAAGGTACTTTGGAGTTGGGGATGGTCTGGAATTTTTTGGGGTTTCTGGGACTCTTGCGAGGTCCCTACAAGTTCAGGGAACCCCAAAACTCTTGAGGGGTCCCTAAAATATTGGGGGTCCTGATGGGAGCCTAAAGATTTGGGGGAGACCCCTGAAATATTTGGGGTCTACAGTGGTGGGGGACCCCAAATTCCTACGGGGTCAGAGGAGCCTCAAGGACCTGCGGTGTTGGGGACACCCCAAAACTCTTGGGGGGGGGTCCCTAAGAGGTCAGGGGACCCCAAAACTCTTGTGGGGGGGGGTCCCTAAAAGTTGAGGGCACCCCAAAATTCCTGGGGGTCCTCAGAGCCCTTGGGGGCCTCGAAGGTCCCAGGGTGAACCCACAGAGGAGCCTCAAGGTCCTGTGGTGTTGGGGACACCCCGAAACTTTTTGGGGGACCCTAAAGATTTGGGGGCGCCCTCTCTAAACTCTTGGGGGTCGGGGGTACAGAATCCTACAGGTTTGGGGGCCCCCTGAACCTGTGGGGGGTCCCACGGTGACCCCAAAGCGTCGGGGACCCCTCGAGGTCTTCGGGTGACCCCAAAATATTTGGGTCCCCTCTTGTGTCGCTGGTGTCCCCAACCCACCTGAGCCCTGTCAGCGGGTGTCCCCTGTCACCCCCCCGCGGTGTCACGGGGTGTCCCCAACCCTCCTGACCCCCCCCGAGGGTCACCGGGGGTTGTCCCCTGGGTGGCCGGCCGTGCTGGCCCCTGTGTCACCAAGGTGTCCCCCTGTCACCCCGGGGGTCCCCGGCACCTGTCCCCGGCCTGTCCCCTGTCACCAAACCCCGGCCCTGCTGTCCCCAACCCTCGTGACCCCTGGCACCGGCGGGCCCCTTGTCACCGGGTGACCCCAACCCCTGTCCCCAGGTGTCCCCTGCCACCGCGGGGAGGGGGGGGGGGGTCCCCAACCGCTGTCCCTGAGTGTCCCCAACCCTCCTGACCCCTGTGCCTCCGGGGTCGTCACCGGGGCGTCCCCTCGTCACCCGGGTGTCCCCAACCCCGCTCTGCCCCCCGTCCCCGCGTGCCCCTCCCCACGTCACCCGGGTGTCCCCAACCCCCAGCCCCCTCCCCCCCCACCCGCGGGGTGTCCCCTGGCCCTGTCACCGGGTGTCCCCGACCCGCCGTCCCGCTGTCACCGCCGCTGTCCCGTAAACAGGGTGACAGGGTGGCCCCGCGGTGTCGGGTTCCCCCCCAGCGCTAAAAATAACGGGGGGGGGTGGGGTGGGGTGGGGGGGGGGGGTGACCGGACACCCGGGTCCTCCCCCCCCCCCCCGGGGTCATCCTGTCACCGACTGTCCCCAAGGAGGAGGGGGGGGACACCCCGGGGTGGGGCGGGGAATAGGGGTCACCCCTCCCCCCCCACGGCAGCACAAGGGGGGGGGGGACACCCCGGGGGGTCACCCTGGTTGCCATGGCAACGGGACGGGGATGACCCTTTTAGTTACTGGGGGAGGGGGGAAGTGTCACCTCGGTTGCCGTGGCAACGGGACGGGGTCACACCCCCCCCGGTTGATTTTGAGGGGGGGAAGTGTCACCTCGGTTGCCATGGCAACGACCCGGCTGCGCCCCCGTTGCTATGGGGGGGCACACACACAGAGAGGATGCCCCCGGTTGCCATGGAAACCCTGGTTGCTACGACGAGGCCACGCCCCCGTCGCTATGGGGCGTGACCAGCCCAATAAGCCCCTCCCCTAATGACGGCTCGACAAGCCACGCCCCCTTCTTTTCCCCGCCTCCACCGGCCGCCCCGCCCTCTTTGACCACGCCCCTCCAGCCGTTAACCGGCCCCGCCCCCTTTCCTTTCCGCCGCCGCCACTTCCGGCGTGCGCTCATTTCCGTCGGCGCACGCGCGGGGGGGAGGCGCGCGCGGAGCGGCCGGGCCGTGAGGGAGCGCGGGGTCCGTGAGGGCCGGGGGGCGGCGGCGGCGGGCCCCGGGGGCGAACACCGCGGGCGGGACGGGGAAAAGGCCCCCCAGCGCCCGCGGCCTCGCGGGGGGGGTCCGCGGCGGGTGTGGGACGGGCTGGGGGGGGTCGTGGTGTGAGGTTTTGGGGCTCCGAGGGCCGTTGTGGGTCTTGGGGGAGGAGTTGTGGGGGGGGGTGTTTGGGGGCTCCGGGAGGGTCTGTGTGGGGTTTTGGGGGGGTTTTGGGGGCTCCGGGAGGGTCTGTGTGGGGTTTTGGGTGGGTTTTGGGGGCTCCGGGAGGGTCTGTGTGGGGTTTTGTGGGGGTTTTGGGGGCTCCGGGAGGGTCTGTGTAGGGTTTTGTGGGAGTTTTGGGGGCTCCGGGAGGGTCTGTGTGGGGTTTTGGGTGGGTTTTGGGGGCTCCGGGAGGGTCTGTGTGGGGTTTTGTGGGGGTTTTGGGGGCTCCGGGAGGGTCTGTGTGGGGTTTTGGGGGCTCCGGGAGGGTCTGTGTGGGGTTTTGTGGGGTTTTGGGGGCTTCGGGAGGGTCTGTGTGGGGTTTTGTGGGGTTTTGGGGGCTCCGGGAGGGTCTGTGTGGGGTTTTGGGGGGGTTTTCGGGGCTCCGGGAGGGTCTGTGTGGGGTTTTGTGGGGGTTTTGGGGGCTCCGGGAGGGTCTGTGTGGGGTTTTGGGGGAGTTTTGGGGGCTCCGGGAGGGGCTCGGCGTGGGTATGGGGGTCTAGGTTGGGGTTATTGGGGTTCGGGGGGTGTTCGGGGGTCTCTGGAGTGGATTCTCGGGGGTGTTTGGGGGTCTCTGGAGGGGATTTCTGAGGGTCTGGGGGTGTCTGGTGTGGGGTGAAAGGGGCCCGGGAAGGTTTGGGGGGGTCCCAGCTGGGGTTCTTGGGGGTCTCTGTGGGGTTTTTGGGGGTCCGGGGTGGGATGAAGTCCAATGAGGGCGGATTTGGGGCAGTTTTGGGGGTATTTGGGGTTCGGGGGGGGTCCTGACCCACGCCGTGTCCCCCCAGCAGAGCCCCCCAGGATGACGCAGTTCCTGCCCCCCAACCTTCTGGCCCTTTTTGCCCCCCGAGACCCCATCCCTTACCTGCCCCCCCTGGAGAAGTTGCCCCACGAGAAGCACCACAACCAACCCTACAGCGGCATCGCGCCCTACATCCGCGAGTTCGAGGTACCCCAAAGCCCCGGGACCCCCAAAACCCCACAGAGACTGTCCTGAGACCCCCAAAACCCCACAGAGACTGTCCTGGGACCCCCAAAACCCCACAGACCGTCCTGGAACCCCCAAAACCCCACAGAGACTGTTCTGGGACCCCCAAAATCCCACACAGACCGTCCTGGGACCCCCAAAGCCCCACACAGACCGTCCTGGGACCCCCAAAGCTCCACAGACCGTCCTGAGATCCCCAAAACCCCACACAGACCATCCTGGGACCCCCAAAGCCCCACACAGACCGTCCTGGGACCCCCAAAGCTCCACAGACCGTCCTGAGACCCCCAAAACCCCACACAGACTGTCCTGGGACCCCCAAAGCCCCACACAGACTGTCCTGGGACCCCCAAAACCTCACAGAGACTGTTCTGGGACCCCCAAAATCCCACAGACCGTCCTGGGACCCCCAAAACCCCACAGAGACTGTTCTGGGACCCCCAAAACCCCACACAGACCATCCTGGGACCCCCAAAACCCCACAGAGACCTTCCCCAGACTCCCATAGCCCTGCCCCAAACCCTCTCCCCACCCCCACCCCCCTCCTGGAGCCCCCCCAACCCCCCCTTTGTGACCCCCCCGTGTCCCCCCAGGACCCCCGCGATGCGCCGCCGCCGACGCGCGCCGAGACGCGCGAGGAGCGCATGGAGCGCAAGGTACGTCCTGGCCGCCCCCAAAAACGGGGGCAAACCCCCCCGAAATCGGGTGCAGCCCCACCCGGGGTGGGCTCAGCCCCTTCCCCACGAGGCTGGGAACGCCCTGGGGGGGTCCCCAGAACCGGTGTTGCCCCCTAAATTTCAACTCGTCCCCAACGCTGGACCTGACTCGTCCCCACCCTGAGTTTTAGGGGATCCTAAAACTGCTGGGAGTGTTTGGGGTCCCCGCTGGATTTTTGGGGGGGCTGTGGGGCTTGGGGACCCCCCTGAGGTCACCCCAGTGCCCCTTTGTTTTGGTCACTTCTCCCCCTTTTTGCTCCCCCGGCAGCGGCGGGAGAAGATCGAGCGAAGGCAGCAGGAGGTGGAGTCCGAGCTCAAGCTCTGTAAGTTTGGGGGGGATCGTGTGGGGCTGGGGGGTTCCGTGGGGCTGAGGGGGGTCCCCTCTTTTCCTCTGACCCCTCCTGACCCCCCCTTTCCCCCAGGGGACCCCCACAACGACCCCAACGCTCAAGGAGATGCCTTCAAAACCCTGTTCGTGGCCAGAGTGGTGAGTGCTGGGAGGGGGGGGGGGGGGAAGGAAATGGGGTCCCCCCCCTCAATTTGGGGGGATTCCCACCAATTCTTGGGGTTTCCTCAGGTCCTTGGGGGTCTCCTCTCAATCTTTGGGGTCCCTCCAGGCTGTGGGGGGTTCCCCGATCCGTGTGGTCGCCCTTAATTTTGGGTTTTTTCCTGCTAATTCCGTGAGATCTGCCTTGAATCCCTTAATTTTCTCCTGGTTCTTGTGGGGTTGTCCCAATCTTTGGGGTTTTCTCCTGGTTTTTGTGGGTTTTCCCAATCTTTGGGGTTTTCTCCTGGTTCTTGTGGGGTTGTCCCAATATTTGGGTCTCCCCCCAATATCCCAGGCCCCCCCAGTTTTTGGGAACTCCCTCCCCAGTTTGGGGTCACCCCTTTTTGTTTCTCCCCCAGAATTACGACACGACGGAATCGAAGCTGCGCCGAGAGTTTGAGGTTTACGGCCCCATAAAGAGGGTGAGTGGGGGTCTGCTCCTGTCCCCAACCTGTCCCACACCTGTCCCCCCACCTGTCCTCACCTGTCCTCATCTGTCCCCCACCTGTCCCTACCTGTCCCACACCTGTCCCCATCTGTCCCCCCATCCCACACCTGTCCCCACACCTGTTCCCCACCTGTTCCTATGCTTGTCCCCACCTGTCCTCACACTTGTTCCTACCTGTCGTCATCTCTCCCCCACCTGTCCCCCACCTGTCCCCCACCTGTCCCCACCTGTCCCCACCTGTCCCACACCTGTCCCCACCTGCAGATCTACATGGTGTACAACAAGCGCTCGGGGAAGCCGCGCGGTTACGCCTTCATCGAGTACGAGCACGAGCGGGACATGCACTGTGAGTACCCCCAGACCCCCCCGGGACCCCCCAAAAACCTTCCCCCTCCCCCAAAAAAAAAAAATTCCGCATGTCCGACCTCCCACCCACCGCCCCACCCACACCTGGGGGGCCCCGTGGTCCCCCCGGGGCCGGGCGCCAGGTAAGTACCGGGGCGGGGCGGCCGAGGGCGTTGTGGTCAAGGTGCAGGTGGCCGCCGCGGCTACCGGCGCTCAAGGTGACGAGCGGACGAGGCTCAGGTGGCCGAGGGTGCAGGTGGAGGTGGACTAGAGGTGGACAGGGTCAAGGTGTGGCCGAGGCGTGGGTGGCCAAATTTACAGGTGGTCAGGGCTCCACGTGGCCCAAGTCCGCGTGGGCAGGGCTACAGGTGGTCCAGCTGTAGGTAGCCGTGGCTACCGACGGCCGAGGTAACGAGGCCTCAGGTGGCCTACGAGCTCCAGGTGACCAGGGCTGCAGGTGGCCAAAGTCCAGGTCACCGCTGGACTGCAGGTGGTGGCCGAGGCTGTGGTTGGCCGAGGCTGCAGGCACGGGGACAGGTGGTGGCCGAGGTCACGGGTAGCCGTGGCACGAGCGGAGCCACAGTCGGTGGCCGCGGGCAGAGCGTTGGTGGCCAAGGCTCCAGCCAAGACGTGGTTGGCCAATGGTGCGGTTGGCCGAGGCTGCTCTTGGCCTGCCTGGAGGAAACCAAGGCTACCATTGGCCGGTGGTGCTGTTGCCCACCCTACGATTGGTCAAGGCTACTGTCGGCCGAGATTCCAGGTAGCCCAACTACGGGAGGCCAAGGCTGTGGTTGGCCGAGGGTTCAGTTGGCCAGGGCTGTGATTGGCCAAGGGATTGGTTGACCAAGGCTGTCATTGGCCAAGGCTCCAATCGGCCAAGGTTCCAGTTGGCCAAGGCTCCATTTGGCCAAGGGTTCAGTTGACCAGGGTTGTGGTTGGCCAAGACTTCAAGTGGCCAAGGCTGTCATTGGCCAAGGCTTCAGGTGACCAAGGCTGTCATTGGCCAAGGCTCCAGGTAACCAAACTACAAGACTACTGTAGTCCAAGGCTTTGATTGGCCAAACTAGAGGGAAGCAAGACTACGTTTGGCCGAGGGTGCCGTTGACCAGGGCTTCAGTTGGCCAAGGCTGCCGTTGGCCAAACCCATGGGTAGAGCTCCCTTTGGCCAAGTCTGCCATTGGCCAGGTGTCCAGCTGGCCAGATTTTCCATTGGCCAAGTCTTCAAGTGGGCTGAACCTCCAGCTGGCCGTGGCTGCGGGTAGATCTGCCATTGGCCAACTCTCCAGTTGGCCAACCAACCGTTGGCCAGCGTTCTGTTGGTCAAGGCTACCATTGGCCAGCCACCCTGTTGGTCAAGCATCGAGCTGGCCGAGCCTGTGGGTAGAACTTCTGTTGGTCAACCACCCATTGGTCAAGCGTCAGGCTGGCCACACTTATGGGCGGAGCTCCCTTTGGCCTTTCATTGGCCAATCTCCAGTTGGGTCAGCTTTCCATTGGCCAATGCCCAGTTGGGTCAACCTTCCATTGGTCAACCTCTAGTTGGCCGAGCCTATGGGTGGAGCTCCTGCTGGTCAACCACCCATTGGCCAACCTTCCATTGGTCAACCTCCAGTTGGCCGAGCCTGTGGGCAGAGCTTCCATTGGCCAATGCCCAGGTGGGTCAGCTTTCCATTGGCCAGCCTCCAGTTGGCCGAGCCTATGGGCGGAGCTTCCATTGGCCAATGTCCAGTTGGTCAGGCCTATGAATGGAGCTCCTGTTGGTCAAGCTTCCATGGGTCAAGGTCAACCTTCCATTGGTCAACTCTCCATTGGCCAACCTCCAGTTGACCCAGCCTATGGGCGGAGCTCCTATTGGTCAACCTTCCATTGGCCAGTGCCCGGTTGGTTTAACTTTCCATTGGCCAACGCCCAGTTGGGTCCACCTTCCATTGGCCAACCTCCAGTTGGCCGAGCCTATGGGCGGAGCTCCTATTGGTCAACCGCCCATTGGTCAACCTTCCATTGGCCAATGCCCAGTTGGGTCAACCTTCCATTGGCCAACCTCCAGTTGGCCGAGCCTATGGGTGGAGCTCCTATTGGTCAACCGCCCATTGGTCAACCTTCCATTGGCCAACGCCCAGTTGGCCACGCCTACGGGTGGAGCTTCCATTGGCCAACGCTGTTGGCCGAGCCGTTGGCCCATCCTGCGGCGGGCGCGTCGTGCGGCGCCGCTCTCTCTATCCATCCGCTGTCCCGGGGGCGTGTCCTGCCTCCCTCTGGGGGCGTGTCCCAGTTCCATTCTGGGGGCGTGTCCCAGTTCTATTCTGGGGGCGTGTCCCGGTTCTATTCTGGGAGGCGTGTCCCGCCTCTGTCTGGGGCGTGTCCAGGTTCCCTCTGGGGGCGTCTCCCGGTTCCATCCAGGGGCGTATCCCACCTGTACCCAGGGCTATCCCGGGGGCGTGTCCTGCCTCCCCCGGGGGCGTGTCCCAGCTCCCTCCGGGGGGCGTGTCCCGGCTGGGCGTGCGGTGGGGCGGGGCGGCGAGGCGAGGCGAGGCGAGGCCGGCGGCTCGGTATTAACACTGTTTTATTGTCACTGCAGCCACCTTTGTGATGGCTTTTGCCACTCTGCTGGCTTGCAGCTGATCCTAGTGCTCCCCCCTCCACACCTCAGTGTATGGTTGGTATAAGGGTTTGTATCCTGGTAAGACGCCTTTGGAAAAAAAAAAAAAAACAAAACCCCCCCGCACCCAAAACAAAACCGGCAGAGATTGGGGGAGAGGGCGGGGGGCTTGGGGGGAGCTTTGGTATCCCCCCGACCCCCCCCCCCCAGGGCAGCGGAGGAGTTTTGGGGGGGTTGGAATTGGGGGAGACCCCTCCCCTCGCAGCCGGGCGTGGCCGGGCTGGGGGCGGTGGGGTTGGAGCCCCCCTCCCTCCCTAAAAAACTGATTTATTTACTCCACCCCCCCTTAATTTAAAGCATCCCCCCCCCCCTCCCCCCGTGTTTTTGGGGAGGGGGCTCCTCGCAGCGCCCCCCCCCCCCCACCTCACAGACCCCTCCCCGCGCGGGCAGGGAGCGAATCCCACCTGGAATTCCCCAAATTTCCCCCTCCCCTTCACCCCGGCCCCCCCCTTCCCCCCAGCACGGTCACAGCCTCAGTCTCCGCTGAGGTGGGGACGCGTGACCCCCCCCTCAGTTTTATTTTGGGGGCGGGGGCCCTCAAGGACCCCCCCCCCAGCCCCTCGAGGCAGGACCCCCCCAGCCCCCCCCCCAGTCGCCCCCCCCCGCGTTTGTTCTGCCCCAGGAGGATGAGGAGGAGGAAGGAAGGAGGGGAGGGGGGGGCGCTCCAAGCGCCCCCTCCCCACCCCGGGGCTTGGGGAGGGGGCTCCCAAAATATTTTGGGGATCGCCCCCCCGCCCCCCCCACGAGCCTGGATGTTTGTGTAGGGCCTACAGCTTTTGGGGGGGGTCGGGACAGGTCCCTTAGTGGGGAGGGGGTCGGGATTTTTGGGGGGGTTGGGAATTAGAGGGGGGGGGCTCAGCCCCCCCTCCCCCCAAAATATTTGGGGAGCGACCCCGCCCTGGTCCCATGGACCGAGGGGGGGCGCGGGGTGGGCGGGGCTCACAGGGGCGTTTTTGGGGGGGGGGGCTCAGCCCCTCCCCCCAGCCCGTTTTTTTTTGGGGGGGGAGAGGGTGGGATGTGTGCGGGGAGGGGGGGTCCCCGAGGGTTGAGGGGGGGGGTTCGGTTTTTAATTTGGGGAGGGGGCTGTGAGGTAGGACGGGTCTCAGGTAAGGCCCCAGCGCCCGTCCCAGGAGCGGCTTCGTCTGGAGGGGGCCCCCCCCGGCCGGGGGGGGGGGGACACACGGACCCGCCCCCCGCCCGCCCACCGCACCCAGGACTCGCTTTGGAGAGTGGGGGGGGGGGGGCGGGGGCGGGGGGGGCGGAATTTGGGGAGGGGGAGTCGGGGGAGGGGTCAGGGGGTGGGCGGGGCCTGCGTCCAGGTGGTGGTGCCTCGATTTGGGGGGGGGGTGGGGGGGGGGCTGAACTGCCGTGGGTGCCCCCCCCCCTAAAAAAATAAAGGGTTGGGGGCGGGGTGAGAGTGAGGGGGGGTCAGCGCAGGTAAGGCAGAGCCCCCCGAATTGTGGGGAGGGGGGCGTTCAACAGGTAAAGGTGACCCACCCCCCCAAAATGAGGTGTTGGGGGGATCAGGTTGCAGGTAAAAGGTGGTGAAACCTCCCCCCCCCCCGCAAAAAAATTGGGGGGGGGGTGTCGTTAAACAGGTAAAAGGTGACCCCCCCCAAAAAATGAGATGTTGGGGGGGTCAGGTAACAGGTGAAGGGGTGAAACCCCCCCAAAAAAATTAAGGGGGGGGCAATGAACAGGTAAAAAAAATGACCCCCCCCAAAAAATGAGGTGTGGGGGGGTCAGGTGAAACCCCCCCCAAAAATTTAATGGGGAGGGGTCGCTAATCAGGTAAACGAGGTGATGCCCCCCCCCCAAATGAGGTGTGTGTGGGGGGGGTCAGGTAACAGGTGAAGGGGTGAAACCCCCTAAAATTAATGGGGGGGGTCGTCAAACAGGTAAAAGGTGACCCCCCCAAAAAATGAGTTGTGGGGGGGTCAGGTAACAGGTGAAGGGGTGAAACCCCCCAAAATTAATGGGGGGGGTCGTCAAACAGGTAAAAGGTGACCCCCCCAAAAAATGAGATGTTGGGGGGGTCAGGTAACAGGTGAAGGGGTGAAACCCCCCCAAAAAATTAAGGGGGGGGCAATGAACAGGTAAAAAAAATGACCCCCCCCAAAAAATGAGGTGTGGGGGGGGTCAGGTAACAGGTGAAGGGGGTGAAACCCCCCCCAAAAAAATTAAGGGGGGGGGTCGTTAAACAGGTAAAAAAGGTGACACACCCCCCCAAAAAAATGAGGTGTTGGGGGGGCGCTCCCCCCTCGAAAAAGATGAAGTTTTGGGGGGTCAATAATCAGGTAAAGGTGGTGACCCCCCCCCCAAAAAGCAAATAAGGGGAGGGGGGTCAACAGGTTCAGGGGGTGACACCCCCAAAAATAAAGGGGGGGGTCAACAAACAGGTAAAAGAGGTGAAAATCCCCCCCCCCAAAAAAAAAAACTTGGGGGAGTTAATTTATCGGTGGGGGGGGTCAGTCTGCAGGTGGAGGTGGTGACCCCCCCCCCCCAAAAAAAAAAAAGTGGGTGGGGGGGTCTATAAAACACCCCCCCCCCAAAAAAAAAAGTTTTGTGGCGTTCATTTGCGGGGGGAGGGGGGGCTTAATTAATTATTTTTAATTTGGGGTGGGGGGTGTCTCAGGCTCCCCCTTCACCCACCTTTCCTTTCACAGCCGTGTCATTTTTTTAGGGGTGGGGGGCACCTCTTTAACCCCCCCTCCCCTCTTTATTCCAATTTTTTGGGGGGGGGGGGGGGTGTGGAAAAATCCCGATTTTCCGGGAGGGAACGAGGCGATTTTTTTATTTTTTGGGGGGGGGTGGGGGGAGAAAAGCGAATTTTTTCGGGGGGGGGTGGGGGCGGGGCTGAGGCGGCCCCGCTGTGGCTGACGCCCCCTCCCCCTTTTTCCCCGCCCCCTCCCCAAAATCTCGGGACCCCTCCCCAAATGGATTTCTCGGCAGCCGCCTACAAACACGCCGACGGCAAGAAAATCGACGGGCGCCGGGTGCTGGTGGACGTGGAGAGGGGCAGGACCGTCAAGGGCTGGCGGCCCCGGCGCCTGGGTGAGACCCCTCCCCTAATGAAACCCCCTCCCCAAAAATTCGGGGGGCTCTGCTGGGTCTAAAATGGGGCTTCGGCCCAAAGTCGGGGCTTTTTCACCTGAAAATTTGGGGGGGGTGGGACCGGTCTATTCTTAACTTTTCGGTGTTTGCCCCAAATTTTTTCGGGTTTGTTTGGTGGGTTTTGCGCCCCCTCCCCAAAAAATTTGGGGATTCAATCCCAATTTGGGGTTTTTAACCTGAAAATTTGGGTTTGGAATGGATGTATCCATAATTTTGGGGGGTTTTTTGTGCTTTCTCTCATTTTTTGGGGGGTTTGGTGGCGCTGACTCCCCAAATTTGGGGGAGGTGGAGGACCTTAAACTATGCCCCCAAATTTGGGGTGTTTTCTGCCCTTAAAAAAAGGGTTTTGCCCCTAATTTGGGGTCATTTTTGGGGTCCCCTGACCCCCCTGTGCCCCCCAGGGGGAGGTTTGGGGGGGTCACTCAGGGTTTGGGGTCATTTTTGGGGTCCCCTGACCCCCCTGTGCCCCCCAGGGGGAGGTTTGGGGGGGTCACTCAGGGTTTGGGGTCATTTTTGGGGTCCCCTGACCCCCCCGTGCCCCCCAGGGGGAGGTTTGGGGGGGTCACTCAGGGTTTGGGGTCATTTTTGGGGTCCCCTGACCCCCCTGTGCCCCCCAGGGGGAGGTTTGGGGGGGTCACTCAGGGTTTGGGGTCATTTTTGGGGTCCCCTGACCCCCCTGTGCCCCCCAGGGGGAGGTTTGGGGGGCACCCGGCGCGGCGGGGCCGACGTCAACATCCGGCACTCGGGAAGGGACGACACGTCCCGCTACGACGAGCGGTGAGTGGGGGGTCCTGGGGGGCTCGGGGGGGTCGGGGTCACCCTTGGGACCCCTCTGGGACCCCCAGGATGGGCTTTGAGACCCCTCTGTCACCTTTGGGACCCCCGGGATGGATTTTGGGACCCCTTTGGGACCCCTTTGTCACCTTTGGGACCCCTTTGGAGACCCCCCCTAGCATGGGCCAGGATCCCCCTGTCACCTTTGGGACCCCCTGGGGAGGGGACAGGGGACCCCAGGGACCACCCGTGTCACCTTTGGGACCCCCAGGGACCCCCTGGAATGGATCTGGGACCCCCAGTGTCACCTTTGGGTGGGTCAGGGACCCCTCAGGACCCTTCGGGACCCCCTGGAGTGGGTCAGGGACCCCCAGGACACCTCAGGGACCCTCAGGAATGTGTCAGGGACCCCTTAGGGACCCTCAGGGACCCCCCGGGACACCTCAGGGACCCTTTGAGACACCTCAGGGTCCCCCTGAAATGGGTCAGGGACCCCCGGGACACCTCAGGGACCCCCAGTGTCACCTTTGGGTGGGTCAGGGACCCCCCAGGACCCCTGAGGGACCCCTCAGGACCCACTGGAATGGGTCTGGGACCCCCCGGGACACCTCAGGGACCCCCGGGACCTCTCAGGGACCCCCTTGGGACCCCCTGGAATGGGTCAGGGACCCCCGGGACCCCTCAGGGACCCCTTGGGACCTCCTGCCATGGGTCAGGGACCCCCGGGACACCTCAGGGACCCCCTTGGGACCCCCTACAATGGGTCTGGGACCCCCTGGGACACCTCAAGGACCCCCCAGGACACCTCAGGGACCCCCTGAAATGGGTCAGGGACCCCTGGGACCCCTCAGGGACCCCTTGGGACCCACTGGAATGGGTCTGGGACCCCCCAGGACACCTCAGGGACCCCCTGAAATGGGTCAGGGACCCCCGGGACACCTCAGGGACCCCCTGAAATGGGTCAGGGACCCCCGGGACACCTCAGGGACCCCCTGAAATGGGTCTGGGACCCCCGGGACACCTCAGGGACCCCCTGAAATGGGTCTGGGACCCCTCAGGACCCCTTGGGACCCCCTGAAATGGGTCAGGGACCCCTCAGGACCCCTTGGGACCCCCCTGAAATGGGTCAGGGACCCCCGGGACACCTCAGGGACCCCCTGAAATGGGTCAGGGACCCCCGGGACACCTCAGGGACCCCCTGAAATGGGTCTGGGACCCCCGGGACACCTCAGGGACCCCCTTGGGACCCCCTGCCACGGGTCAGGGATCCCCGGGCCCCCTCTGCCGCCCCCCTGAGCCCCGCCGCGTCCCCCCCGTTAGTGACCGCGAGCGGGAGCGGGAGCGGGAGCGGCGGGAGCGTTCCCGGGAGCGGGACCGGCGCCGTTCTCGCTCCCGGGAGCGGCGGCGTCGGACGCGGAGCCGCGAGAAGGACGAACGGGAACGGAAACGGGGCGGGAGCCGCGACCGCAGCAAAGACCGGGAGCGCGAGCGGGAGCGCAAACGCCGCTCCCGCTCCCGGGAGAGGAAACGCGACCGCGAACGCGACAAAAAGGACGAGGGACCCCCGGAAGGGCTGGAGACCCCCGAGGAGCTGGCGGCGGCGGCGGGAGGAGGAGGAGGAGGAGGAGGAGAACCGGGGGGTCCCGACGGCTCGGCGGGAGACTCGGCGGAGAAACGGGAGCGGGAGAGGGAGAGACGCCGCGGGCACCGGGAGAGGGAGCGGAGGCGGGAGCGGGAGCGGGAGCGGGAGCGGGAGCACAAACGGGAGCGGGAGCGGCGGGAGGAGCGCGGCGCGGCCGCCGAGGGCGGCGAGGCGGGGCCCGGCGGCGAGGCCGACGCGTTCCCGGGGGCCGAGGGCGGCGGGGGCGCGCAGCCCGCCGAGGGTTACCTGGGCGCGGCCGAGAACGGCTACCTGCTGGAGGCGCCGCTCGAGTGAGCGCGCCGCCCAATAAAGGACTTTTAGCGGAAAATAACGCACCGGCGCGTCCGCGGCGCTTTTCCTTCTCTTTTCTTTTGGGGAGGGGGTTGGAAAATAAAAATGGGTTTGGCGGTTTTAATTGGGTTTTTTGGGGGGGGGCTTCGGAAAATAAAAATGAGGTTTTGGGGGGTTTTTATTATTTTTTTGGGGGGGATTGGGGTTTTTGGAAAATAAAAACGAGGTTTTTATGGGGTTTTTAATTATTTTTGGGGGGGGGATCGGGGTTTTTGGAAAATAAAAATGATGTTTTTGGGGGGTTTTTAATTATTTTTTGGGGGGGATTGGGGTTTTTGGAAAATAAAAATGAGTTTTTTATGGGGTTTTTAATTATTTTTGGGGGGGGGATTGGGGTTTTTGGAAAATAAAAATGAGTTTTTTATGGGGTTTTTAATTATTTTTTTTGGGGGGGATTGGGGTTTTTGGAAAATAAAAATGAGGGGTTTGGGGGGTTTTTAATTATTTTTTTTGGGGGGGGGATTGGGGTTTTTGGAAAATAAAAACGAGGTTTTGGGGGGGTTTTAATTATTTTTTGGGGGAGGGGGATTTGGGTTTTTCCAAAAATAAAAATGAGGTTTTGGGGGTTTTTAATTATTTTTTGGGGGGGGGGATCGGGGTTTTTGGAAAATAAAAATGAGGGGTTTTGGGGGTTTTAATTATTTTTTGGGGGGGGGATTGGGGTTTTTGGAAAATAAGAATGAGGTTTTTATGGGGTTTTTAATTATTTTGGGGGGAATTGGGATCGGGGTTTTTGGAAAATAAAAATGAGGTTTTTGGGGGGGTTTAATTATTTTTTGGGGGAGGGGGATTTGGGTTTTTCCAAAAATAAAAATGAGGTTTTGGGGTTTTTAATTATTTTTTTTGGGGGGGGATTGGGGTTTTTGGAAAATAAAAATGAGGGGTTTGGGGGGTTTTTAATTATTTTTTTTTGGGGGGGGATTGGGGTTTTTGGAAAATAAAAATGAGGGGTTTTGGGGGTTTTAATTATTTTTTTGGGGGGGATTGGGGTTTTTGGAAAATAAAAATGAGGGGTTTTGGGGGTTTTAATTATTTTTTTGGGGGGGATTGGGGTTTTTGGAAAATAAAAATGAGGTTTTTGGGGGTTTTTAATTATTTTTTGGGGGAGGGGATTGGGGTTTTTGGAAAATAAAAATGAGGTTTTTGGGGGTTTTAATTATTTTTGGGGGATTGGGGGTTTTTGGAAAAGAAAGGGGGTTTTGGCGGTTTTGTTATTTTTCTGGGGGGGGTTGGAAAATAAAAATCAGGGGTTTGGGGTTTTCAATTGGTTTTGGGGGGGATTGGGGGTTTTTGGAAAATAGAGGGTTTTGTGGTGGTTTTAATTTTTTTTTTGGAAGGGGGGATTGGGTTTTTTCCGAAAATAAAAAAGAGGTTTTTTGGGGTTTTTAATTATTTTTGAGGGGTTTTGGGGCCTTTTTTGTTTGATTTTTTTTTTTTTTGGAGGGAGTTTGGGGGTTTTTAACTATTTTTGGGGATTTTTGGTGGGTTTTTTTTTTGGTGGCGGTGTTGGTTTTTACGGTTTTGCTGTTTGTTTTTGTTTTGTTTTCTTGGTGGGGGAGTTTGGATCCTCAAAGGGGTGGTGCCACCGATTTGGGGGATTTTTTCAGATGGAATTTTGGGTTGTTTTTTTTTTTTTTTTAATCCGAAAATAGCCCTAAAACTAATCTCCCCCCATTTTGGGGGTGTTTCCCTAAAAAAAGGGATGTCCCCACCAATTGGGGTTTTTTTTTTTAACGGAACTGGGGTCTTTTTGATCCAAAAATGGCTTTTCCCCCCGGTTGTTTTTGGCCCTAAAAGTGATGTCCCCAAATTTTGGGGTCTTGCCCTAAAAAACCAGCGCTGCCCCCCCCCCCCCCCCAATTTTTTACCTTTTTCCCGCCCCGAAATTTGTGACATTTCCCCAAATTTTGATTTTTTTTTTTTTTTGGTAGGACTGGGGTGTGTCCCCCCCCCAATATTCGGGACCCCTCCCCAAATTCGGGGTCTCCGCCGTTCTGCGCACGCGCGGGGGGGCGTGCCCCGTTGAAGCCCGAAGGGGCGTGTCCGCCTCATCAAAGGGGCGTGGCTTGTGTTGCCGAATAAGGCAGTGGGCGTGGCCACGCCGCGGGAGACGTGACCCGAAGCGGCCGGTGGGCGTGGTCCGGGCGAGGAGGGGGCGCGGTTTGTGCGCGACGGGGGCGTGGCCAGGGGTGGGCGTGGCCGGGCGAAGATGGCAGCGCTGAGTGGGGACGCGCTGGGGCTGGAGCGGGGTACGGGGGGCGGATTTTGGGGGGATTTGGGGGGATTTGGGGGGTCCGGAGGGTGGGGGGAGGGGAAGGGGAGGGGCTGGGGAGCGGCGGGGGTGGGGGAGGGGGCGCTAAGGGGGTGGGGGTTAAATGGGGGCGGGGAGCGAGGAACGGGGGGGGTTTGGGGGGGGATTTGGGGGGTCCTGGCGGGGAATTTGGGGTCCTTGGGGGGTTTTGGGAGGTCCTTGGGGGGAACTGGGGGGTTCTGGAGGGATTTTGGGGGGTCCCGGGGGGGATTTGGGGGGTCCCGGGGGGGATTTGGGGTCCTTGGGGGGTTTTGGGGGGTCCTTGGGGGGAACTGGGGGGTCCCGGGGTGTTTTGGGGGGTCCCGGGGGGGTTTTGGAGGGTCCCGGGGGGGTTTGGGGAGATGGAAGAGCTGGGGGTCGGATAAGGGGGGGGTCACAGGGGAAGTTTTGGGGTGATTTCGGCGTGTTTTGGGGGTGATTTTTTGTGCCTTTTTTGGGGTTGTTTTAAGGCGCTCTGGGAGGTGATTTTGGGGTGATTTTGGGGTGTTTTGGGCTGGTTTTGGGTTTGATTTTTTGGGGTGTTTCTGGGTTTAGTTTTGGGGTTTTTCTGGGGCTGTTTTGGGATGATTTTGGGGTGTTTTGGGCTGGTTTGGGGTTTGATTTTTTGGGGTGTTTCGGGGTTTAGTTTTGGGGTGTTTCTGGGGCTGTTTTGGGGTGATTTTGGGGCTGATTTCGGGGTGTTTTGGGCTGGTTTTGGGTTTGATTTTTTGGGGTGTTTCGGGGTTTAGTTTTAGGGTGTTTCTGGGGCTGTTTTGGGATGATTTCGGGGATGGTTTTGGGGTCTCCCCCCAGACGTGTCCCGGGCCGTGGAGCTGCTGGAGCGGCTCCAGCGCAGTGGGGAGCTGCCCCCCCAGAAGCTGCAGGCGCTGCAGAGGGTCCTGCAGAGCAAGTTCTGCTCCGCCATCCGCGAGGTGACCCCGAAACCCCCCGAAACCACCCCAAAACACCCCGAAACCCCCCCAAAACCCCCAAAACCGCCCCGAAACCCCTCAAAACCGCCCCAAAACCACCCCAAAACACCCTGAAACCCCCCAAAACCCCCCTAAACACCCTGAAACCCCCCAAAACCACCCCAAAACACCCTGAAACCCCCCAAAACCCCCCAAAAACCGCCCCAAAACACCCTGAAACCCCCCAAAACCCCCCAAAACCGCCCCAAAACACCCTGAAACCCCCCAAAACCCCCCAAAACACCCTGAAACCCCCCAAAACCCCCCGAAACTGCCTCAAAACACCCCAAAATCTCCCCAAAACACCCTGAAACCACCCCAAAACACCCTGAAACCCCCCGATACTGCCCCAAAACCGCCCTGAAACACCCTGAAACCCCCCAAAACACCCTAAAGCCCCCCGAAACACCCCGAAACCCCCCCAAAACCCCCAAAACCGCCCCGAAACCACCCCAAAACACCCTGAAACCCCCCAAAACCCCCCAAAACCCCCTGAAACCCCCCAAAACCCCCCAAAACCGCCCCAAAACACCCTGAAACCCCCCAAAACCCCCCGAAACCACCCCAAAACACCCTGAAACCCCCCAAAACCCCCCAAAACCCCCTGAAACCCCCCGAAACCCCCCAAAACCGCCCCAAAACACCCTGAAACCCCCCAAAACCCCCAAAACCGCCCCGAAACCCCTCAAAACCGCCCCAAAACCACCCCAAAACACCCTGAAACCCCCCAAAACACCCTGAAACCCCCCAAAACCCCCCGAAACTGCCTCAAAACACCCCAAAGTCTCCCCAAAACACCCTAAAACCACCCCAAAACCACCCTAAAACCACCCCAAAACACCCCAAAATCTCCCCAAAGCACCCTGAAACCCCCCCAAATATCCCAAAAATCTCCCCAAAACACCCCGAAAACACCCCAGAAACCGCTGTGGGAACCCCAAAACCACCCAAAACCCCCCAAAAACCCCCCCCCGGGAACCCCAAGACCCTCCCAAATCTCCCTAAAACCCCTCAAAACCTCCCCGAAACCCACCCTGGGAACCCCAAAACCCCCCAAACCACCCCAAATCCACCCTGGGAACCCCAAATCCACCCTGGGAACCCCAAAACCCCAGCGCAGCCCCCCCTGAAGCCCCCCCAAGCGGCGGCTGGAGAGATTCGGGGGGATCCCGGGGGGATATTGGGGGGACCCCGGAGGATTTCGGGGTCCCCTTCCCCTTCCCCAGGTCTATGAGCAGCTCTACGACACCCTGGACATCGCGGGGAGCCCCGAAATCCGCGCCCACGCCACGGCCAAGGTACCCCAAACCCCCTGGGGACCCCAAAAACCCACCTGGGGACCCCAAAAATCCCCTGGGGACCCCAAAAACCCACCTGGGGACCCCAAAACCCACCTGGGACCCCAGAAATCCCCCTGGGGACCCCAAAAACAACCTCAGGACCCTAAAACTCACTCTGGGGACCCCAGAAACACCCAATGTCCCCAAACGTCCCCAATGTCCTCAAATGTCCCCACATGTCCCAGATGTCCCCGGTGTCCCCATTGTCCCCAATGTCCCCGAACGTCCCAGATGTCCCCAGTGTCCCAAATGACCCAAATGTCCCCAATGTCCCCACTGTCCTGATTGCCCCCAAATGTCCCCAATGTCCCCAATGTCCCCACAATGTCCCCAATGCCCCCAGCGTCCCAAATGTCCCTAATGTCCCCACTGTCCCGATTGTCCCCAAATGTCCCCAATGTCCCCACTGTCCCCAATGTCCCCACAATGCCCCCAATGCCCCCAGTGTCCCAAATCCCCCCAATGTCCCCACTGTCCCGATTGTCCCCAAATGTCCCCAATGTCCCCACTGTCCCGATTGTCCCCAAATGTCCCCAATGCCCCCAATGTCCCAAATTCCCCCAATGTCCCCACTGTCCCGATTGTCCCCAAATGTCCCCAATGCCCCCAATGTCCCAAATTCCCCCAATGTCCCCACTGTCCCGATTGTCCCCAAATGTCCCCAATGCCCCCAATGTCCCCACTGTCCCCAATGTCCCCACAATGCCCCCAATGCCCCCAGTGTCCCAAATCCCCCCAATGTCCCCGCTGTCCCGATTGTCCCCAAATGTCCCCAATGTCCCCACTGTCCCCTATGTCCCCACAATGCCCCCAATGTCCCAAATCCCCCCAATGTCCCCCCACTGTCCCCGCTGTCCCCTGGCTGTCCCCAGGCCACGGTGGCGGCGTTTGCGGCCAGCGAGGGCCACGCCCACCCGCGGGTGGTGGAGCTGCCCAAGACCGAGGAGGGTTTGGGGTTCAACATCATGGGGGGCAAGGAGCAGAACTCGCCCATCTACATCTCCCGCGTCATCCCCGGCGGCGTGGCCGACCGCCACGGGGGGCTCAAACGGGGCGACCAGCTGCTCAGCGTCAACGGCGTGGTGAGCTCCGGGGGGATCCGGGCCATTGCGGGGGCTCTGGGGGGACGGGAGTGGTTCAGGCGGGGCTTGGGGTGGGTAAGTCGGGGTTTGAGGGGGTTTGGGGTGGGTAAATCGGGGTTTGAGGGGGTTTGGAGTGGTTAAATCGGGGTTTGGGGTGGGTAAATCGGGGTTTGGGTGGGTAAATTGGGGTTTGGAGTGGTTAAATCGGGGTTTGGGGTGGTTAAATCGGGGTTTGGGGTGGGTAAATCGGGGTTTGGGGTGGGTAAATTGGGGTTTGGGTGGGTAAATTGGGGTTTGGAGTGGTTAAATCGGGGTTTGGGGTGGTTAAATCGGGGTTTGGGTGGGTAAATTGGGGTTTGGGTGGGTAAATTGGGGTTTGGGGTGGGTAAATCGGGGTTTGGGGTGGGTAAATCGGGGTTTGGAGTGGTTAAATCGGGGTTTGGGGTGGGTAAATCGGGGTTTGGGTGGGTAAATTGGGGTTTGGGTGGGTAAATCGGGGTTTGGGGTGGGTAAACTGGGGTTTGGGGTGGGTAAATCGGGGTTTGAGGGGGTTTGGGGTGGGTAAATTGGGGGTTGGGGTGGGTAAACTGGGGTTTGGGGTGGATAAATTGGGGTTTGGGGTGGGTAAATTGGGGTTTGGGTGGGTAAATCGGGGTTTGGGTGGGTAAATCGGGGTTTGGGGTGGGTAAACTGGGGTTTGGGGTGGGTAAATCGGGGTTTGAGGGGGTTTGGGGTGGGTAAATTGGGGGTTGGGGTGGGTAAACTGGGGTTTGGGGTGGATAAATTGGGGTTTGGGTGGGTGAATCGGGGTTTGAGGGGGTTTGGAGCGGTTAAATCGGGGTTTGGGGTGGGTAAATTGGGGTTTGGGTGGGTAAATCGGGGTTTGAGGGGGTTTGGAGCGGTTAAATCGGGGTTTGGGGTGGGTAAATCGGGGTTTGGGTGGGTAAACTGGGGTTTGGAGTGGGTTAATTGGGGTTTGGGGTGGGTAAATCGGGGTTTGGGGTGGGTAAACTGGGGTTTGAGGGGGTTTGGAGTGGGTAAATTGGGGGTTTTGGGTGGGTAAATTTGGGTTTGGGGTGGTTAGATTGGGGTTTGGAGTTGTTAAATTGGGGTTTTTGGGGTGATTATGGGGGGTTTGAGGGGATTTTGGGAGGATTGGAGTGGTTAAATCGGGGGTTGGGGTGGGTAAATTGGGGTTTGGGGTGGGTAAATTGGGATTTGGGGTGGGTAAATTGTGATTTTTGGGGTGATTATGGGGAGTTTGAGGTGGGTAAATTGGGGTTTGGGATGGTTAAGTTGGGGTTTGAGGGGGTTTGGGATGGTTAAATTGGGATTTGGAGTTAAATTGAGATTTTTGGGGTGATTATGGGGGGTTTGCAGTGGTTAAATTGGCGTTTCAGGGGGTTTGGGAAGGTTAAATCGGGGTTTGGGAGGTTTGTGGTGGATGAATTGGGGCTTGGAGTCGTTTCATTGGTGTTTGGGGTGGGTAAATTGGGGTTTGGGATGGTTAAATTGGCGTTTGGAGTGGTTAAGTTGTGATTTTTGGGGTGATTTTGGGGGGTTTGAGGGGGTTTTGGGAGGATTGGAGGGGTTAAATCGGGGGTTGGGGTGGGTAAATTGGGGTTTGGGGTGGTTAAAATTGGGATTTGGGGAGTCAGGGCAGGTTTTGGGGCTCCAGGCTGGTTTTGGGGTCAGGGCTGGTTCTGGGTGGGTTTTTGAGGTTCTGGTTAGGTTTTTTGGGGGATTTAGGTGGGATTGGGGGGGGTTTGGGTGGGTTTTTGGGGTTCCAGTTGGGTTTTTGGGGTTCCGTTCTGGGTTTTTGGGGTTCCGTTCTGGGTTTTTGGGGTTCCAGTCGGGTTTTTGGGGTTCCGTTCTCGGTTTTTGGGGTTCCAGTCGGGTTTTTGGGGTTCTGTTCTGGGTTTTTGGGGTTCCGTTCTGGGTTTTTGGGGTTCCAGTTGGGTTTTTGGGGTTCCGTTCCGGATTTTGGGGGCCCCCATTTGGGGTTTTTGGGGCGCAGAGCGTGGAGGGGGAGCAGCACGAGCGCGCCGTGGAGCTGCTGAAGGCGGCGCAGGGCTCGGTGAAGCTCGTGGTGCGGTACACGCCGCGCGTGCTCGAGGAGATGGAGGCGCGCTTCGAGAAGCTCCGCACGGCGCGGCGCCGCCAGCACAACAGCTACTCGTGAGCACCCGAAGCCCCGTGGCCCCAAATCCCCGTGTCCCTAAATCCCTGTGTCCCCAAATTCCTGTGTCCCCAAATCCCCGTGGCCCCAAATCCCCGCGTCCCCAAATCCCCGTGGCCCCAAATCCCTGTGTCCCCAAATCCCCGTGTCCCCAAATCCCTGTGTCCCCAAATCCCCGTGTCCCCAAATCCCCGTGTGACCAAAATCCCCGTGTCCCCAAATCCCCGTGTCCCCAAATCCCCGTGTCCCCAAATCCCCGTGTCCCCAAATCCCCGAGTCCCCAAATCCCCGAGTCCCCAAATCCCCGTGTCCCCAAATCCCTGTGTCCCCAAATCCCCGCGTCCCCAAATCCCCGAGTCCCCAAATCCCCGTGGCCCCAAATCCCCGTGTCCCCAAATCCCCGTGTCCCCAAATCCCCGAGTCCCCAAATCCCCGAGTCCCCAAATCCCCGTGTCCCCAAATCCCTGTGTCCCCAAATCCCCGCGTCCCCAAATCCCCGAGTCCCCAAATCCCCGTGGCCCCAAATCCCCGTGTCCCCAAATCCCCGTGTCCCCAAATCCCTGCATCCCCAAATCCCTGTGGCCTTAAATCCCTGCTGCCCTAAATCCCATTGGTCTCAAATCCTTCAGTCCCAAAATCCCTGAGTCCCCAAATCCCTGATTCCCCAAATCTCTGAGTCCCCAAATCCCCGAGTCCCCAAATCCCCGAGTCCCCAAATCCCCGTGGCCCCAAATCCCCGCGTCCCCAAATCCCCGTGTCCCTAAATCCCCGTGTCCCCAAATCCCCGTGTGACCAAAATCCCTGTGTCCCCAAATCCCTGCATCCCCAAATCCCTGTGGCCTTAAATCCCTGCTGCCCCAAATCCCATTGGTCTCAAATCCCTCAGTCCCCAAATCCCCGAGTCCCCAAATCCCCTTGGAATCCGCGGCCCCAAACCCCTGAGCCCCGAAATCCCCCAAATCCCCAACCCCCCCTTGGGCCCAACAACCCCAACCCCCCCAAATCCTTCAATCCCCCCGCCCCCTCCCCAAATTCCACCCCGAAACTCCCACAGCCTCAACCCCCAAATCCCCCAAATCCCCCAAATCCTCAACCACCCCCGATTTCACCCCACAGGTCGCTGGAATCGAGGGGGTAGAACCCGCCGGGACCCCCCGAGACCCCCTGGAACACCCCGGGACCCCCCGGGACCCCCCAGGACCCCCCAGGACCCCCCCTCTGTATATTTGGGATATTTATGGGGCGCAGCCCCTCCCCCTCCCCCCCTGTACAGTATTTATTGGCTCCTATTTAAAGGTGTGGCCCAGGTGGGTCACCTGTGTGTCACCTGTGTGTCACCTGTGTCACCTGTGTGTCACCTGTGTGTCACCTGAGCGTCGCCTGTGTCACCTGGGGAGGGGGGTCACGTGACCCTCCCCGAGCTGTGGGGAGTGGTCCAGGTGTTTTTTTTGGGGGGGGTGTAACCATGGCAACGGGGGGAGGGGGGGGGGGGGGGTCCTGTCTCCATGGCAGCGTGGGTTGGATGAGGGGGTGGCCTGTTGCCATGGCAACGGGGGGCGGAGCTCTGTCTCCATTGCATCCATGGAAGGGGCTCCATCTCCATGGCAACGCGGGTGGCTGAGGGCGGTTTCCATGGCAACGCACGCGGGGATGGGGGAGGGGGTCCGTCTCCATAGCAACGGGGGGTTGAGTGACGCTCCGTCTCCATGGCAACGGGCAGGGAGAGGAGCTGATCCCGTCTCCATGGCCACGCGGGGCGGTTTCCATGGCGACGCCGTCCGATGGGATGTGGGCGGGGCGATCCCGTCGCCATGGCGACGCACGCGGGCGATGGGGGGCGTGGTCCGTCCCCATGGCGACGCGGGGGGCGGGGCCGTCTCCATGACGACGCGCATGCGCCCCCACCCCCGCCCCCGCCCGATGACATCACCCCGGCGAGGCCCCGCCCCCCGCGCGCTCCCATTGGCCTCTCCCGCTCAGACCACGCCCCCCCTCCCCCACCCGGCGCGGGGGCGGGGCCGAAGCGCCGCCGCGGCCCCGGGACGCGCTCCCATTGGTCGGCGGCGCCGTCAATCAGCGCCGCTCTTAAAGGGCCCGCGCAGCGTTTTGCGGGGCCGGCCGGGGGGGGGTCGGTACCCGGGGGGGGGGCGGGCGGCGGCCGCGGGGCTCGGGCGGGCCCGGGGCGCGCTGGGGGCCTGAACGGGCGCGGGGGCGACGGGCAGAGACCCCCCCCCAGCCCGGGGCCCCCCCTCCCCGCCGGGCCGCCTCCCTCCGCCGGAGCTGCCGCAGCGCCGCTCGGAGCCCAGGTAGGAGCAGGGCCCCGAGCCCCCCCGGGGGCCCCCCCGGGGCCCCCCCGGGACCCCCGGCCCGCCGCCGGCAGCCGCATCCCGATGCCGGCATCCGCATCCCGACCCCATCCCAAATGTGGCATCGGCATCCCAATCCGGCATCCGCATCCCAAACCCGCCGTCCCCATCCCCGGGCCCTCCGTCCGCATCCCGAGCCCAGCCCAAACCTGGTGTCTCCATCCCGACCCCATGCCCACCTCCGACATCCCGACCCCATTCCCGAGCCCAGCCCCAGCCCCAGCCCGGCCCCGCCATCCCCGTCCCGCATCCCAGCCCATCCCAAATGTGGCCTCTCCATCCCGGCCCCGCCATCCGCATCCCGACCTCCCCCCCTCCTCCATCCCCGGCATCTGCATCCCACCCCCCGACACCCCGACCCCATCCTGGCCCCCCAACCTCCATCCCCGGCCCCATCCGGAATTGGGATCCGAATCCCGGCCCCTCCATCCCCATCCCGGCCCCATCCCATCCCCGGCGTCTCCATCCCACCTCCGACATCCCGACCCCATCCGGCCCCCCCCATCCCGACCCCATCCCGGCCCCCCCATCCCCATCCCAAATCTGTCACCTGGATCCCGACCCCCCCCCCCCCCACCCCGGTCCCAATCCCGACCCCATCCCAAATCTGGGATCCCCATCCTGACCCCCGCCCCACCCCCTGCTCACCTTTCGGGATCTCCCGCCCCATTTCATCCCACCTGGACTCCGACTGTCCCCCCCCCACCATGGCACCCCCCGCGGGCCTCAGCGGCCCCCCCAGTTCATCCCAGTTCATCCCAGTTCATCCCAGTGCCCCCCACAGTTCATCCCAGTTCATCCCAGTTCATCCCAGTGCCCCCCACAGTTCATCCCAGTTCATCCCAGTTCATCCCAGTTCATCCCAGTGCCCCCCACAGTTCATCCCAGTGCCCCCCACAGTTCATCCCAGTTCATCCCAGTTCATCCCAGTTCATCCCAGTGCCCCCCACAGTTCATCCCAGTTCATCCCAGTTCATCCCAGTTCATCCCAGTGCCCCCCACAGTTCATCCCAGTTCATCCCAGTTCATCCCAGTGCCCCCCACAGTTCATCCCAGTTCATCCCAGTTCATCCCAGTTCATCCCAGTGCCCCCCACAGTTCATCCCAGTTCATCCCAGTTCATCCCAGTTCATCCCAGTGCCCCCCACAGTTCATCCCAGTTCATCCCAGTTCATCCCAGTGCCCCCCACAGTTCATCCCAGTTCATCCCAGTTCATCCCAGTGCCCCCCCCCAGTTCATCCCAGTTCATCCCAGTATCCCCCAGTTCATCCCAGTGCCCACCCCAGTTCATCCCAGTTCATCCCAGTGCCCCCCCCAGTTCATCCCAGTTCATCGCAGTATCCCCCAGTTCATCCCAGTGCCCACCCCAGTTCATCCCAGTTCATCCCAGTGCTCCCCAGTTCATCCCAGTTCATCCCAGTGCTCCCCCAGTGCCCCCTATTTCATCCCAGTGCCCCCAGTAACCCCCCAGTTCATCCCAGTACCCCCCAGTAACCCCCATTTCACCCCAGTGCCCCCCCCACCTGGGGACCCAAGTGTATCCAGGTGTCCCCAGGTGTGTTACAGGTGTGCCCAGGTGTGCTACAGGTGTCTTCAGGTGTGCCCAGGTGTGTCCCAGTACAGGCAGGTGTGCCCAGGTGTGCTACAGGTGTCTTCAGGTGTGCCCGAGTGTGCCAGGACAATGTCCCAGGTGCTGCCCATCCCTGCCCAGGTGCGCCCAGGTGCGGCAGGATGACGGGCCAGGTGCTGCCCACCATCAGCCAGGACCCCCAGAGTAGCTCAGGACCCCCAGGTGTCTCCAGGGTTGGATCCACTGCCGATGCCAATCCCATTCTGTATCCCCCCCAGGTGCGCCCAGGTGCGCCCAGGTGCGGGAGGATGACGGGCCAGGTGCTGCCCACCCCCAGCCAGGACCCCCAGAGTAGCTCAGGACCCCCAGGGTGGCTCAGGACCCCCAGGTGTCTCCAGGGTTGGATCCAGTGCCGATGCCAGTCCCATTCTCTGTCCCCCCAGGTGCGCCCAGGTGCGCCCAGGTGCGGCAGGATGATGTGCGAGGTGCTGCCCACCATCAGCGAGGACCCCCGGCGGGGCTCGGGCCCCCCGGAGGAGCCGGGGCTGGAGCAGCTCATGGTGCAGATGCTGCGGGAGCGCGAGCGGCTGCTGGAGACGCTGCGGGACACGCAGGAGGGGCTGGCCACGGCTCACCTGCGCCTGCGCGACCTGGCCCACGAGCGGGACCTGCTGCAGCGGCAGCTCAACAGCGCCCTGCCCCAGGTGAGGGGCTGGGGAGGGGCTACACCAGGTGTGGAGGGGTGAACCAGGTGTGGAGGGGTTAGACCAGGTGGGGAAGGGGTTAAACCAGGTGTGCAAGGGGTTAAATCAGGTGTGGAGGGGTTAGACCAGGTGGGGAAGGGGTTAAACCAGGTGTGCAAGGGGTTAGACCAGGTCTGACAGGGTTAAACCAGGTGTGGAGGGGTTAGACCAGGTGCGGAGGGGTTAAACCAGGTGTGGAGGGGTTAGACCAGGTGTGGAGGGGTAAACCAGGTGTGAAGGGGTTAAACCAGGTGCGGAGGGGTTAAACCAGGTGTGGAGGGGTTAAACCAGGTGTTGTCCGGCTGGGGAGGGGTTAGACCAGGTGTGGAAGGGCTAGACCAGGTGTGAAGGGGTTAAACCAGGTGTGGAGTGGTTAAACCAGGTGTGGAGGGGTTAAACCAGGTGTAGTGGGGCTGGGGAAGGGTTAAACCAGGTGTGGATGGGTTAAACCAGGTGTGGAGAGATTAAGCCAGGTGTGGAGGTGTTAAACCGGGTGTGGATGGGGTTAAACCAGGTGTGGAGGGGTTAAACCAGGTGTGAAGGTGTTTAAACCAGGTGTGGTGTGGCTGGGGAAGGGTTAAACCAGGTGTGGATGGGTTAAAGCAGATGTGGAGGGGTTAGACCAGGTGCCAAGGGGTTAAACCAGGTGTGGAAGGATTAAACCAGGTCTGACAGGGTTAAACCAGGTGTGAAGGGGTTAAACCAGGTGTGGAAGGGGTTAAACCAGGTGTGGAAGGGTTAAACCAGGTGTGGAAGGATTAAACCAGGTCTGACAGGGTTAAACCAGGTGTGAAGGGGTTAAACCAGGTGTGGAGGGGTTAAACCAGGTGTGGTATGGGAGGAGAAGGGTTAAACCAGGTGTGGCACAGCTGGGGGCGGGGTTAAATAGGGTGTGGCACCACTGGGGGCGGGGTTAACCTGGGTGTGGTCAGGGAGGGGCTTATAAAGGAGAAAAGGCGTCGGACAGGTGAGCGCGGCTCAGGTGTGAGGGGCGTGGCCAGGTAGAGCAGGGGCGCGGTTCAGGTGATGGGCGCGGTTAACGGGGTGTGGTCAGGAAGGGGCGGGGTTAACGGGAAAAGGGGCTGGGCAGGCGAGCACCGCTCAGGTGTGGCCGGGTGGGGGGGGGCGTGGTTTGGGGCAGGGGCGTGGTTAGGGGGCGTGGCTAAACTGGGCGTGGGCAGGGAGGGGCGGGGTAAGGAGCTGTCCCCGCGGCTGTCCCCAGGAGCTGGCGGCGCTGACCAAGGAGCTGAACCTGTGCCGGGAGCAGCTCCTGGAGCGCGAGGAGGAGATCGCCGAGCTCAAGGCCGAGCGCAACAACACCCGGGTGAGCACCTGGGGGGCACCTGGGGGGCACCTGGGGGGCACCTGGGGGGCACCTGGGGGGCACCTGGCACCTGGGGGGCACCTGAGTGTCACCTGGGGGGCTCCTGGGGGGCACCTGAGTGTCACCTGAGTGTCACCTGGGGGGCACCTGGGGGGCACCTGGGGGGCACCTGGGGGGCACCTGAGTGTCACCTGGGGGGCACCTGGGGGGCACCTGAGTGTCACCTGAGTGTCACCTGGGGGGCACCTGGGGGGCACCTGGGGGGCACCTGAGTGTCACCTGGGGGGCACCTGGGGGGCACCTGAGTGTCACCTGAGTGTCACCTGGGGGGCACCTGGGGGGCACCTGGGGGGCAACAACACCTGGGTGAGCACCTGGGGGGCACCTGGCACCTGGGGGGCACCTGGGGGGCACCTGAGTGTCACCTGGGGGGCACCTGGGGGGCACCTGGGGGGGGCAACAACACCCCGGTGAGCAACCGGGGGGCACCTGGGGGGCACCTGGCACCTGTGTGTCACCTGAGTGTCACCTGGGGGGCACCTGGGGGGCAACAACACCCGGGTGAGCACCTGAGGGTCACCTGAGTGTCACCTGTGCGTCACTTGAGTGTCACCTGGGGGGCTCCTGTGTGCCACCTGAGTGTCACCTGGGGGGCACCTGGCACCTGTGTGTCACCTGGGGGGCAACAACCCCTGGGTGAGCACCTGAATGCCACCTGAGTGTCACCTGTCACCTGCGTGTCACCTGGGGGTCGCCTTGGGGCCACCTTTGTGTCACCTGGGGGGTCAGCTGAGCGTCACCTGGGGGGGCAACAACACGCGGGTGAGCACCTGACACACCTGTGTGCCACCTGAGTGTCACCTGGGGGGGCACCTGGCACCTGTGTGTCACCTGTTATCACCTGAGCGTCACGTGGCACCTGTCACCCGGGTGCCACCTGGGTTTCACCGGCCACCTTGTGTGTCACCTGCCACCTGCCGTGTGACACCTGGCACCTGGTGATGTCCCCCCGCCGTCCCCCCGCCCGCAGCTGCTGCTGGAGCACCTGGAGCACCTGGTGTCGCGGCACGAGCGCTCGCTGCGGATGACGGTGGTGAAGCGCCAGGCGCAGTCCCCGGCCGGCGTCTCCTCCGAGGTCGAGGTGCTCAAGGCCCTCAAGTCCCTCTTCGAGCACCACAAGGCCCTCGATGAGAAGGTCGGGGGGGGTCCCGGGGGGTTTTGGGGGGGTCTCGGGGGTCTTGGGGGTCTTTGGGGACGTGTTCAGGGTGACCTGGTGGCACCTGGAGGTCACAGGTGGGACCAGCTGGGACCTAAAGGGGACTCAGGAGGGTCCTGGGGTGACCACGGGGGGACTTTGGGGTGACCTGGGGGGGTCCCTGGGGGGTTTGGGGGGTCTCGGGGGGTCCCTGGGGGGTCTTGGGGGTCTTTGGGGACGTGTTCAGGGTGACCTGGTGGCACCTGGAGGTCACAGGTGGGACCTGGTGGGACCTAAAGGGGTCTCAGGGGGGTTCTGGGGTGACCTTGGGGGTCCTGGAGTATCCCTGGGGGGTTTTGGGGGGTCCTGGGGGGGTCCCGGGGGGTTTGGGGGGTCTCGGGGGGTCCCGGAGGGGTCTTGGGGGTGTTTGGGGATGTGTTCAGGGTGACCTGGTGGCACCTGGAGGTCCCAGGTGGGAGGTAGTGGGACCTAAAGAGGTCTCAGGGGGGTTCTGGGGTGACCTTGGGGGTCCTGGGGGAGTTCCTGGGGGGTTTTGGAGGATCTTGGGGGGTCCCGAGGGGGTCTTGGGGGGGTCTCAGGGTTGTTTGGGGACGTGTTCAGGGTGACCTGGTGGCACCTGGAGGTCCCAGGTGGGAGGTGGTGGGACCTAAAGGGGTCTCAGGAGGGTCCTTGGGGTGACCTGGAGGTGACCTGGGAGGTCCTGGAGTGACGTGGGCTGACCTTGGGGGTCCTGGGGGGGTCCCTGGGGGGTTTGGGGGGTCTCAGGGGGTCCCTGGGGGGTCTTGGGTGTGTTTGGGGGCGTGTTCAGGGTGACCTGGTGGCACCTGGAGGTCACAGGTGGGACCAGGCGGGACCTAAAGGGGACTCAGGAGGGTCCTGGGGTGACCACGGGGGGACTTTGGGGTGACCTGGGGGGGTCCCTGGGGGGTTTGGGGGGTCCCGGGGGGTCTTGGGGGTCTTTGGGGACGTGTTCAGGGTGACCTGGTGGCACCTGGAGGTCCCAGGTGGGACCTGGTGGGACCTAAAGAGATCTCAGGAGGGTTCTGGGGTGACCTTGGGGGTCCTGGAGTATCCCTGGGGGGTTTTGGGGGGTCTTGGGGGGTCCCGGGGGGTTTGGGGGGTCTCGGGGGGTCCCGGAGGGGTCTTGGGGGTGTTTGGGGATGTGTTCAGGGTGACCTGGTGGCACCTGGAGGTCCCAGGTGGGAGGTGGTGGGACCTAAAGAGGTCTCAGGGGGGTTCTGGGGTGACCTTGGGGGTCCTGGGGGAGTTCCTGGGGGGTTTTGGAGGATCTTGGGGGGTCCCGGGGGGGTCTTGGGGGGGTCTCAGGGTTGTTTGGGGACGTGTTCAGGGTGACCTGGTGGCACCTGGAGGTCCCAGGTGGGACCAGGTGGGACCTAAAGGGGTCTCAGGAGGGTCCTTGGGGTGACCTGGAGGTGACCTGGGAGGTCCTGGAGTGACCTGGGCTGACCTTGGGGGTCCTGGGGGGGTCCCTGGGGGGTTTGGGGGGTCTCAGGGGGTCCCTGGGGGGTCTTGGGTGTGTTTGGGGGCGTGTTCAGGGTGACCTGGTGGCACCTGGAGGTCCCAGGTGGGACCTGGCGGGACCTAAAGGGGTCTCAGGGGGGTTCTGGGGTGACCTCGGGGGTCTTTGGGGTGACCTGGGGGGGTGCCGGGGGATTTCAGGGGCTTCTGGGGTGACCTGGTCACACCTGGTGGCACCTGGTGGCCCCTGAGGGCATCCTGAGGGTCCCTGGGGTGTCCCCACGGGGTCTCAGGGGCATTTTGAGGTGACACGGGTGGCCCTGGGGACATCCCTGGGGGGTGGGGTTCTGGTGTCACCTGTGTGTCACCTGTGTCACCTGAGTGTCACCCGTGTGTCACCTGTGTGTCACCTGTGTCACCTGAGTGTCACCCGTGTGTCCCCAGGTGCGGGAGCGGCTGCGGGTGGCCCTGGAGCGCGTGGCCGTCCTGGAGGAGGAGCTGGAGGTGTCCAACCAGGAGGTGACAGCCGGGGGACACCAGGGGACACGGGGGGGTGGCACTGGGGGGGGGTGACACCCACGGCGGGCCTTTGGAGGGTGACATCGGACCCCGTGTCCCTGGGGGTGTCCCCTGTCCCCTGCTCCTCAAGGGGTGGCATCTGTCCCCTGTCCCTGTCCCCTGTCCCTGTGCCCGGGGGTGACACTGTCCCTGTCCCCTGTCCCCATGGTGACACTGTCCCTGTCCCCTGTCCCATGGTGACACTGTCCCTGTCCCTGTCCCATGGTGACACTGTCCCTGTGCCCGGGGGTGACACTGTCCCTGTCCCCTGTCCCATGGTGACACTGTCCCTGTCCCATGGTGACACTGTCCCTGTCCCCTGTCTCATGGTGACACTGTCCCCTGTCCCATGGTGACACTGTCCCTGTCCCTGTCCCATGGTGACACTGTCCCTGTCTCATGGTGACACTGTCCCTGTCCCTGTCCCATGGTGACACTGTCCCTGTCCCTGTCCCATGGTGACACTGTCCCTGTCTCATGGTGACACTGTCCCTGTCCCCTGTCTCATGGTGACACTGTCCCTGTCCCATGGTGACACTGTCCCTGTCCCTGTCCCATGGTGACACTGTCCCTGTCCCCACAGTCGCTGTCCCTGCGGGAGCAGCTGTCCCTGTGCCCGGGGGTGACACTGTCCCTGTCCCTGTCCCATGGTGACACTGTCCCTGTCCCCACAGTCGCTGTCCCTGCGGGAGCAGCTGTCCCGGCGCCGCTCGGGCCTGGAGGACGCGGCCACCGACGGGGACAGCGCGGTACGGGACAGCGGGGACACCGAGGGGACACCGAGGGGACACTGAGGGGACACAGAGGGGACACCGAGGGGACACTGAGGGGACACTGAGGGGACAGCAGGGACACCGAGGGGACACCGAGGGGACACTGAGGGGACAGCGGGGACACCGAGGGGACACTGAGAGGACACTGAGGGGACAGCGGGGACACCGAGGGGACACTGAGGGGACACTGAGGGGACACTGAGGGGACACTGAGGGGACACTGAGGGGACAGCAGGGACACCGAGGGGACACTGAGGGGACAGCGGGGACACCGAGGGGACACTGAGAGGACACTGAGGGGACAGCGGGGACACCGAGGGGACACTGAGAGGACACAGAGGGGACACCGAGGGGACACTGAGGGGACACTGAGGGGACAGCAGGGACACCGAGGGGACACCGAGGGGACACTGAGGGGACAGCGGGGACACCGAGGGGACACTGAGAGGACACTGAGGGGACAGCGGGGACACCGAGGGGACACTGAGGGGACACTGAGGGGACACTGAGGGGACACTGAGGGGACACTGAGGGGACAGCAGGGACACCGAGGGGACACTGAGGGGACAGCGGGGACACCGAGGGGACACTGAGAGGACACTGAGGGGACAGCGGGGACACCGAGGGGACACTGAGAGGACACTGAGGGGACACCGAGGGGACACTGAGGGGACACCGAGGGGACACTGATGGGACAGTGAGGGGACACTGAGGGGACACTGAGGGGACACTGAGGGGACACCGAGGGGACACTGAGGGGACACTGAGGGGACACTGAGGGGACAGCGGGGACACCGAGGGGACGCTGAGGGGACACTGAGGGGACACCGAGGGGACACTGAGGGGACACTGAGGGGACACTGAGGGGACACCGAGGGGACACTGATGGGACAGTGAGGGGACACTGAGGGGACACTGAGGGGACACTGAGGGGACACCGAGGGGACACTGAGGGGACACTGAGGGGACACTGAGGGGACAGCGGGGACACCGAGGGGACGCTGAGGGGACACTGAGGGGACACCGAGGGGACACTGAGGGGACACTGAGGGGACACTGAGGGGACAGCGGGGACACCGAGGGGACACTGAGGGGACAGCGGGGGGTCGGGGGTCACTGGGGGGGTCATGGGGTCAGAGGTTATGGGGTCAAGGGGGTCACAGGGGTCACCTCAGGGGGACCAGAGGTCAGTGGGAGGGTCAGTGGGGTCAGGGGTCAGTGAGGTCATTGGGTCAGTGGGGTCAGAGGAGTCAGTGGGGTCAGTGAGGTCAATGGGGTCAGTGGGGTCAGTGGGGTCAGGGGAGTCAGGGGAGTCAGTGAGGTCAATGGGGTCAGTGGGGTCACTGGGGTCACTGGGGTCAGGGGGGTCAATGGGGTCAGGGGAGTCAGGGGAGTCAGGGGTCAGTTGGGTCAGGGGTCTGTGGTGTCAGTGGGGTCAGTGGGGTCCGTGGGGTCAGTGGGGTCAGTGGGGTCCGTGGGGTCAGTGGGGTCAGGGGGGTCAGGGGGGTCAGTGGGGTCAGTGGGGTCAATGGGTTCTGTGGGGTCAGTGGGGTCAGGGGGGTCACTGGGGTCAGTGGGGTCAGTGGGGTCAGTGGGGTCATTGGGGTCAGGGGGGTCACTGGGGTCAGTGGGGTCATTGGGGTCAGGGGGTCACTGGGGTCAGCGGGGTCAGCGGTGTCACTGGGGTCAGTGGGG
>NW_027094396.1:0-107056 GCF_029207755.1 Chamaea fasciata
GCCAGGCACCTGGCCTCGGCCACCTACACTCCCGAACGGAACAGGATTTCTTCCCAGATGCAAGCTGCCACGAGTTGGAAGGCTGACTTCCCCTTGGAGGGCCAAAGGCCGCCTACTAACTGACATCAGGCACCTGGGCAGCTGACTTTACTTACCCCTGTAAAGAAGCTCTCCTTTGAGACCAACTTTGTGTGGCGGGCTCACGACTCCGACATCTAAAATCCCGAACGGAACAGAATTTCTCGTAGATGCAAGCTGTCACAAGTTGGAAGCCTGGCTTCCCGTGGAGGGCCAAAGGCCTCCTACAAACTGACATCATGCATCTGGCTAGGTGACTTTACTTACCCCTGGAAGCAGGCCATCATTTGTGCCCAACACCCTCTGCCGGGCACCCGGCCTCGGCCACCTACACTCCCCGAACGGAACAGGATTTCTACCAGATGCAAGCTGCCACAAGCTGGAAGCCTGGCTTCCCATGGAGGGCTCAAAGGCCTCCTACAAACTGACATCAGGCACCTGGGGCAGCTGACTTTACTTACCCCTGGAAAGAGGCCCTCATTTGTGTGCCCAACTCCTTCAGCCGGGCACCAGGCCTCGGTCACCTACGATCCCGAACGGAACAGGATTTCTTCCAGATGCAAGCTGCCACAAGCTGGAAGCCTGGCATCCCTTGGACGGCCAAAGGCCTCCTACAAACTGAAATCAGGCACCTGGGCAGCTGACTTTACTTACCTTTGGAAACAGGCCATCCTTTGTGCCCAACTGCCTCAGCCGGGCACCTGGCCTCGGCCACCTACAATCCCGAACGGAACAGGATTTCTTCCAGATGCAAGCTGCCACAAACTGGAAGACTAGCTTCCTTTAGAGGGCCAAAGGCCTGCTACAAACTGACATCAGGCACCTGGGCAGCTGACTTTACTTACTCCTGGAGCAACCCACCATTTGTGCCCAACTCCCTTAGCTGGGCACCAGGCCTCGGCCACGTACAACCCCGAACGGAACAGGATTTCTTCCAGATGCAAGCTGCCACAATCAGGAAGCCTGGCTTCCCTTGGAGGGCCAAAGGCCTCCTACAAACTGACATCAGGCACCTGGGAATCTGACTTTACTTACCCTTGGAAACAGGCCATCATTTGTGCCCAACTCCCTCTGCCGGGCACCCGGCTCCGCGCACCTACAATCCCGAACGGAATAGGATTTTTTTCCAGATGCAAGCTGCTACAAACTGGAAGACTAGCTTCCTTTAGAGAGCCAAAGGCCTGCTACAAACTGACATCAGGCACCTGGGCAGCTGACTTTACTTACCCCTGGAAAGAAGCCATCCTTTGTGCCCAACTCCCTCAGCAGGGCACCCGGCTCTGGCCACCTACAATCCCGAACGGAACAGGATTTCTTCCAGATGCAAGCTGCCACAAGCAGGAAGCCTGGCTTCCCTTGAAGGGCCAAAGGCCTCCTACAAACTGACATCAGGCACCTGGGAATCTGACTTTACTTACCCTTGGAAACAGGCCATCATTTGTGCCCAACTGCCTCTGCCGGGCACCTGACCTCGGCCACCTACAATCCCGAACAGAACAGGATTTCTTCCAGATGCAAGCTGCCACAACCTGGAAGCCTGGCTTCTCTTGGAGAACCAAAGGCCTTTTACAAACTGACATCAGGCACCTAAAGAGCTGACTTTACTTCCCCCTGGTAAAAGCCATCCTTTGTGCCCAACTCCCTCTGCCGGGCACCCGGCCTCGGCCACCGACAATCCCGAACGGAACAGGATTTTTTCCAGATGCAAGCTGCCACAAGTTGGAAGCCCGGCTTCCCTTGGAGGGCCAAAGGTCTCCTACAAACTGACATGAGGTATCTGGGTAGGTGACTTTACTTACCCCTGGAAACAGGCCATCTTTTGTGCCCAACTCCCTCTGCCCGGCACCCGGCCTCAGCCACCTACAATCTTGAACAGAACAGGATTTCTTCCAGATGCAAGCTGCCACAAGCTGGAATCCTGGCTTCCCGTGGAGGGCCAAAGGCCTCCTACAAACTGACATCAGGCACTTGGGCAGGTGAGTATACTTACCCCTGGAAACGGGCCATCCTTTGTGCCCAACTCCATCTGCCGGGTACCCGGCCTCGGCCACCTACAATCCCGAACGGAACAGAATTCTTCCAGATGCAAGCTGCCACAATTTGGAAGTCCAGCTTCCCTTGGAGGGCGAAGGGCCTCCTACAAACTGACATTGGGCACCTGGGCAGCTGACTTTACTTACCCCTGGAAACAGGCCATCCTTTGTGCTCAACTCCCTCTGCGGGACACCCGGCCTCGGCCACCGACAATCCCGAACGGAACAGGATTTCTTCCAGATGCAAGCTGCCACAAGTTGGAAGCCCGGCTTCCCTTGGAGGCTTAAAGGCCTCCTACAAACTGACATCAGGTATCTGGCTAGGTGACTTTACTTACCCCTGGAAGCAGGCCATCCTTTGTGCCCAACTCCCTCTGCCGGGCACCCGGCCTCGGCCACCTACAATTCCGAACGGAACAGGATTTCTTCCAGATGCAAGCTGCCACAATCTGGAAGCCTGGCTTCGAGTGGTCGGCCAAAGGCCTCCTACAAACTGACTTCAGGCGCCTGGGCATGTGACTTTACTTACACCTGGAAGCAAGCAATCCTTTGTGCCTAACCCCCTCTGCCGGGCACAAGGCCTCGGCCACCTACAATCCCGAACGGAACAGGATTTCTTCCAGATGCAAGCTGCTACAAGTTGGAAGCCTGGCTTCCCATAGAGGGCCAAAGGCCTCCTACAAACTGACATCAGGCATCTGGGCACCTGACTTTACTTACCCCTGAACACAGGTTATCTTTTGTGCCCAACTCCCTCTGCCGGGCACCCGGCCTTGACCACATACAATCCCGAACAGAAAAGCAATTCTTCCAGATGCAAGCTGCCACAACCTGGAAGCCTGGCTTCTCTTGGAGAACCAAAGGCCTTTTACAAACTGACATCAGGCACCTGGGGAGCTGACTTTACTGACCCCTGGTAAAAGGCCATCCTTTGTGCCCAACTCCTTCTGCCGGGCACCCGGCCTCGGCCACCGACAATCCCGAACGGAACAGGATTTCTTCCAGATGCAAGCTGCCACAAGCTGCAAGCCCGGATTCCCTTGGAGGGCCAAAGGCCTCCTACAAACTGACATCAGGTATCTGGGTAGGTGACTTTACTTACCCCTGGAATCAGGCCATCCTTTGTGCCCAACTCCCTCTGCCTGGCACCCGGCCTCAGCCACTTACAATATTGGACAGAACAGGATTTCTTCCAGATGCAAGCTGCCACAAGCTGGAATCCTGGCTTCCCGTGGAGGGCCAAAGGCCTCCTACAAACTGACATCAGGGACTTGGGCAGGTGAGTATACTTACCCCTAAAAACGGGCCATCCTTTGTGCCAAACTCCATCTGCCGGGTACCCGGCCTCGGTCACCTACAATCCCGAACGGAACAGGATTCTTCCAGATGCAAGCTGCCACAAGTTGGAAGCCCAGCTTCCCTTGGAGGGCGACGGGCCTCCTACAAACTGACATCAGGCACCTGGGCAGCTGACTTTACGTACCCCTGGAAACAGGCCATCCTTTGTGCCCAACTCCCTCTGCCGGGCACCCGGCCTCGGCCACCGACAATCCCGAACGGAACAGGATTTCTTCCAGATGCAAGCTGCCACAAGTTGGAAGCCCGGCATCCCTTGGAGGGCCAAAGGCCTCCTACAAACCGACATCAGGTATCTGGCTAGGTGACTTTACTTACCCCTGGAAGCCGGCCATCCTTTGTGCCCAACACCCTCTGCCGGGCACCCGGCCTCGGCCACCTACAATCATGAACGGAACAGGATTTCTTCCAGATGCAAGCTACCACAAGCTGGAAGCCTGGCTTCTCTTGGAGGGTTAAAGGCCTCCTACAAACTGATATCAGGCACCTGGGCAGCTGACTTTATTAACCCCTGGAAACAGGCCATCATTTGTGCCCAAAACCCTCTGCGGGGCACCCAGCCTCGGCCACCGACAATCTTGAACGGAACAGGATTTCTTCCAGATGCAAGCTGCCACAAGCTGGAAGCCTGGCTTCCCGTGGAGGGCCAAAGGCCTCCTACAAACTGACATCAGGCACCTGGGTAGGTTACTTTACTTTCCCCTGGAAGCAAGCAATCCTTTGTGCGTAACCCCCTCTGCCGGGCACCAGGCCTCGGCCACCTACAATCCCGAACGGAACAGGATTTCTTCCAGATGCAGACTGCTTTAAACAGGAAGACTGGATTCCCTTGGAGAGCCAAAGGTCTCTAACAAACTGACATCAGGCAACTGGGCAGCTGACTTTACTTACCCCTGGAAACAGGCCATCCTTTGTGCCCAACTCCCTCTGCCGGGCACCCGGCCTCGGCCACCTACAATCCAGAACGGAAGAGGATTCTTCCAGATGCAAGCTGCCACAAGTTGGAAGCCCAGCTTCCTTTGGAGGCTTAAAGGCCTCCTACAAACTGACCTCAGGTATCTGGGCAGGTGAATTTACTTACCCCTGGAAGCAGGCCATTATTGTGCCCAACACCCTCTGCTGGGCACCCGGCCTCGGCCACCTACAATCCCGAACGGAACAGGATTTCTTCCAGATGCAAGCTGCCACAAGTTGGAAGCCCGGCTTTCCTTGGAGGGCCGAAGGCCTCCTACAAACTGACATCAGGCACCTGGGCAGCTGACTTTACTTACCCCTGGAAACAGGCCATCCTTTGTGCCCAACTCCCTCTTCCGGGCACCCGGCCTCGGCCACCGACAATCCCGAACGGAACAGGATTTTTTCCAGATGCAAGCTGCTACAAGTTGGAAGCCTGGCTTCCCGTAGACGGCCAAAGGCCTCCTACAAACTGACATCAGGCACCTGGGCAGCTGACTTTACTTTCCCCTGGAAGCAAGCAATCCTTTGTTCCAAACTCCCTCTGCCGGGCACCTGGCCTCGGCCACCTACAATCCCGAACGGAACAGGATTTCTTCCAGATGCAAGCTGCCACAAGCTGGAAGCCTGGCTTCCCATGGAGGGCCAAAGGCCACATACAAACTGACATCAGGCACCTGGGTAGGTTACTTTACTTGCCCCTGGAAGGAAGCAATCCTTTGTGCGCAACCCCGTTTGCCAGGCACCTGGCCTCGGCCACCTACATTCCCGAACGGAACAAGATGTCTTCCAGATGCAGACTGCTTTAAACAGGAAGACTGGAATCCCTTGGAGTGCCAAAAGCCTCCTACAAACTGACATCAGGCACCTGGGCAGCTGACTTTCTTTTCCCCTGGAAGCAAGCAATCCTTTGTTCCAAACTCCCTCTGCCGGGGACCCGGCCTCGGCCACCTACAATCCCGAACGGAACAGGATCTCTTCCAGATGCAAGCTGCCACAAGATGGACGGCTGGCTCCCCTTGGAAAGCCAAAGGCCTCCTACAAACCGACATCAGTCACGTGGGCAGCTGACTTTACTTATCCCTGGAAACAGGACATCCTTTGTGCCCAACTCCCTCTGCCGGGCACCCGGCCTCGGCCACCTACAATCCCGAACGGAACAGGATTTCTTCCAGATGCAAGCTGCCACAAGCTGGAAGCGTGGCTGCCCTTGGAGGGCCAAAGGCCTCCTACAAACTGACATCAGGCACCTGGGCAGCTGACTTTACTTTCCCCTGGAAGCAAGCAATCCTTTGCTCCAAACTCCCTCTGCCGGGCACCCGGCCTCGGCCACCTACAATCAAGAACGGAACACGATTTCTTCCAGATGCAAGATGCCACAAGCTGGAAGCCTGGCTTCCCGTGGAGGGCCAAAGGCCTCCTACAAACTGACATCAGGCACCTGGGTAGGTTACTTTACTTTCCCCTGGAAGCAAGCAATCCTTTGTGCGTAACCCCCTCTGCCGGGCACCAGGCCTCGGCCACCTACAATCCCGAACGGAACAGGATTTCTTCCAGATGCAGACTGCTTTAAACAGGAAGACTGGATTCCCTTGGAGAGCCAAAGGTCTCTAATAAACTGACATCAGGCAACTGGGCAGCTGACTTTACTTACCCCTGGAAACAGGCCATCCTTTGTGCCCAACTCCCTCTGCCGGGCACCCGGCCTCGGCCACCTACAATCCAGAACGGAAGAGGATTCTTCCAGATGCAAGCTGCCACAAGTTGGAAGCCCAGCTTCCTTTGGAGGCTTAAAGGCCTCCTACAAACTGACCTCAGGTATCTGGGCAGGTGAATTTACTTACCCCTGGAAGCAGGCCATTATTGTGCCCAACACCCTCTGCTGGGCACCCGGCCTCGGCCACCTACAATCCCGAACGGAACAGGATTTCTTCCAGATGCAAGCTGCCACAAGTTGGAAGCCCGGCTTTCCTTGGAGGGCAAAAGGCCTCCTTCAAACTGACATCAGGCACCTGGGCAGGTGACTTTACTTACCCCTGGAAACAGGCCATCCTTTGTGCCAAACTCCCTCTGCCGGGCACCTGGCCTCGGCCACCTACAATCCCGAACGGAACAGGATTTCTTCCAGATGCAAGCTGCCACAAGAAGGAAGCCTGGCTTCCCTTGGAGGGCCGAAGGCCTCCTACAAACTGACATCAGGCACCTGGGCAGCTGACTTTACTTACCCCTGGAAACAGGCCATCCTTTGTGCCCAACTCCCTCTGCCGGGCACCCGGCCACGGGCACCTACAACCCCGAACGGAGCAGGAATTCTTCCTGATGCAAGCTGCCACAAGCTGGAAGGCTGGCTTCCCTTGGAGTGCCAAAGAACTCCTAAAAATTGACGTCCGGCCCGTGGACAGGAGACTTAACTAGTCCCTGGAAACAAACCATCCTTTGTGCCCAACTCCCGAGGCCAGGCACCCGGCCTCGGCCACCTACAATCCCGAACGAAACAGGATTTCTTCCTGATGGAAGCTGCCAAAAACTGGAAGCCTCGTTTCCCTTGGAGGGACAAAGGCCTCCTACAAACTGACATCAGGCACCTGGGCAGCTGACTTTACTTACCCCTGTAAAGAAGCTCTCCTTTGAGACCAACTTTGTGTGGCGGGCTCACGACTCCGACATCTAAAATCCCGAACGGAACAGGATTTCTCGTAGATGCAAGCTGTCACAAGTTGGAAGCCTGGCTTCCCGTGGAGGGCCAAAGGCCTCCTACAAACTGACATCATGTATCTGGCTAGGTGACTTTACTTACCCCTGGAAGCAGGCCATCCTTTGTGCCCAAATCCCTCCGCCAGGCACCTGGCCTCGGCCACCTACACTCCCGAACGGAACAGGATTTCTTCCAGATGCAAGCTGCCACGAGTTGGAAGGCTGACTTCCCTTGGAGGGCCAAAGGCCGCCTACTAACTGACATCAGGCACCTGGGCAGCTGACTTTACTTACCCCTGTAAAGAAGCTCTCCTTTGAGACCAACTTTGTGTGGCGGGCTCACGACTCCGACATCTAAAATCCCGAACGGAACAGAATTTCTCGTAGATGCAAGCTGTCACAAGTTGGAAGCCTGGCTTCCCGTGGAGGGCCAAAGGCCTCCTACAAACTGACATCATGTATCTGGCTAGGTGACTTGACTTACTCCTGGAAGCAGGCCATCATTTGTGCCCAACACCCTCTGCCGGGCACCCGGCCTCGGCCACCTACACTCCCGAACGGAACAGGATTTCTTCCAGATGCAAGCTGCCACAAGCTGGAAGCCTGGCTTCCCATGGAGGGCCAAAGGCCTCCTACAAACTGACATCAGGCACCTGGGCAGCTGACTTTACTTACCCCTGGAAAGAGGCCATCCTTTGTGCCCAACTCCTTCAGCCGGGCACCAGGCCTCGGTCACCTACGATCCCGAACGGAACAGGATTTCTTCCAGATGCAAGCTGCCACAAGCTGGAAGCCTGGCATCCCTTGGACGGCCAAAGGCCTCCTACAAACTGAAATCAGGCACCTGGGCAGCTGACTTTACTTACCTTTGGAAACAGGCCATCCTTTATGCCCAACTCCCTCTGCCGGGCACCTGGCCTCGGCCACCTACAATCTCGAACGGAACAGGATTTCTTCCAGATGCAAGCTGCCACAAACTGGAAGACTAGCTTCCTTTAGAGGGCCAAAGGCCTGCTACAAACTGACATCAGGCACCTGGGCAGCTGACTTTACTTACTCCTGGAGCAACCCACCATTTGTGCCCAACTCCCTTAGCTGGGCACCAGGCCTCGGCCACGTACAATCCCGAACGGAACAGGATTTCTTCCAGATGCAAGCTGCCACAATCAGGAAGCCTGGCTTCCCTTGGAGGGCCAAAGGCCTCCTACAAACTGACATCAGGCACCTGGGAATCTGCCTTTACTTACCCTTGGAAACAGGCCATCATTTGTGCCCAACTCCCTCTGCCGGGCACCCGGCTCCGCGCACCTACAATCCCGAACGGAATAGGATTTTTTCCAGATGCAAGCTGCTACAAACTGGAAGACTAGCTTCCTTTAGAGGGCCAAAGGCCTGCTACAAACTGACATCAGGCACCTGGGCAGCTGACTTTACTTACCCCTGGAAAGAAGCCATCCTTTGTGCCCAACTCCCTCAGCAGGGCACCCGGCTCTGGCCACCTACAATCCCGAACGGAACAGGATTTCTTCCAGATGCAAGCTGCCACAAGCAGGAAGCCTGGCTTCCCTTGAAGGGCCAAAGGCCTCCTACAAACTGACATCAGGCACCTGGGAATCTGACTTTACTTACCCTTGGAAACAGGCCATCATTTGTGCCCAACTGCCTCTGCCGGGCACCTGGCCTCGGCCACCTACAATCCCGAATGGAACAGAATTTCTTCCAGATGCAAGCTGCCACAAACTAGAAGACTAGTTTCCCTTGGAGGGCCAAAGGCCTCCTACAAACTGACATCAGGCACCTGGGCGTCTGACTTGACTTACCCCTAGAAACAGGCCATCATTTGTGCCCAACTCCCTCTGCCGGGCACCCGGCCTAAGACACCTACAATCTTGAACAGAACAGGATTTCTTCCAGATGCAAGCTGCCACAAGCAGGAAGCCTGGATTCCCATGGAGGAACAATTGCCACCTGCAAACTGACATCAGGCACCTAGGCAGCCGACTTAACTTACCCCTGGAAACAGGCCATCATTTGTGCCCAACTCCCTCTGCCGGGCACCTGGCCTCGGCCACCTACAATCCCGAACGGAACAGGATTTCTTCCAGATGCAAGCTGCCACAAACTGGAAGACTAGCTTCCTTTAGAGGGTCAAAGGCCTGCTACAACCTGACATCAGGCACCTGGGCAGCTGACTTTACTTATCCCTAAAAACAGGCCATCCTTTGTTCCCAACTCCCTCTGCCAGGCACTTGGCTCTGCGCACCTACAATCCCGAACGGAATAGGATTTTTTCCACATGCAATCTCCTACAAACTGGAAGACTAGCTTCCTTTAGAGGGCCAAATGCCTGCTACAAACTGACATCAGGCACCTGGGCAGCTGACTTTACTTACCCTTGGAAAGAAGCCATCCTTTGTGCCCAACTCCCTCTGCCGGGCACCTGGCCTCAGCCACCTACAATCCCGAACGGAACAGGATTCCTTCCAGATGCAAGCTGCCACAAGCTGGAAGCCTGGCTTCCCTTGGAGGGCCAAAAGCCTCCTACAAACTGACATCAGGCACCTGGGCAGCTGACTTTACTTACCCCTGGAAACAGGCCATCCTTTGTTCCCATCTACCTCAGCAGGGCACCCGGCTCCAGCCACCTTCAATCCCGAACGGAACAGGATTTCTTCCAGATGCAAGCTGCCACAAACTGGAAGCCTGGCTTCCCTTGGAGTGCCAAAAGCCTCCTACAAACTGACATCAGGCACCTGGGCAGCTGACTTTACTTATTCCTAAAAACATGCCATCCTTTGCGCCCAACTCGCTCTGCCGGGCACCTGGCCTCGGCCACCTACAATCCCGAACGCAACAGGATTCCTTCCAGATGCAAGCTGCCACAAACTGGTAGACTTGCTTCCCTTGGAGGGCCAAAGGCCTCCTACAAACTGTCATCATGCACCTGGGCAGCTGACTTTACTTACCCTTGGAAACAGGCCATTATTTGTGCCCAACTCTCTCAGCAGGCCACCCGGCTCCGGCCACCTACAATCCCGAACGGAACAGGATTTCTTCCAGATGCAAGCTGCCACAAGCAGGAAGCCTGGCTTCCCTTGGAGGGCCAAAGGCCTCCTACAAACTGACATCAGGCACCTGGGAATCTGACTTTACTTACCCCTGGAAACAGGCCATCCTTTGTGCCCAACTCCCTCTGCCGAGCACCTGGCCTCGGCCACCTACAATCCGGAACTGAACAGGACTTCTTCCAGATGCAAGCTGCCACAAACTGGAAGACTTGCTTCCCTTGGAGGGCCAAAGGCCTCCTAAAAACTGACATCAGGCACCTGGGCAGCTGACCTTACTTACCCCTTGAGCAACCCACCCTTTGTGCCCAACTCCCTTAGCCGGGCACCAGGCCTCGGCCACGTACAATCCCGAACGGAATAGGATTTCTTCCAGATGCAAGCTGCCACAAGCAGGAAGCCTGGCTTCCCATGGAGGGCCAAAGGCCTCCTACAAACTGACATCAGGCACCTGGGCAGCTGACTTTACTTACCCCTGGAAACAGGCCATCCTTTGTGCCCAACTCCCTCTGCCGGGCACCTGGCCTCCGCCACCTACAATCCCAAACGGAACAGGATTTCTTCCAGATGCAAGCTGCCACAAACTGGAAGACTAGCTTCCTCTAGAGGGCCAAAGGCCTGCTACAAACTGACATCAGGCAGCTGGGCAGCTGACTTTACTTACCCCTGGAAACAGGCCATCCTCTGTGCCCAACTCCCTCTGCCGGGCACCAGGCCTCAGCCACCTACAATCCTGAACGGAAAGGGATTTCTTCCAGATGCAAGCTGTCACAAGCTGGAAGCGTGGCTTCCCTTGAAGGGCCAAAGGCCTCCTACAAACTGACATCAGGTATCTGGCTAGGTGACTTTACTTACCCCTGGAAGCAGGCAATCCTTTGTTCCAAACTCCCTCTGCCAGGCACCTGGCCTCGGCCACCTACAATCCCGAACGGAACAGGATTTCTTCCAGATGCAAGCTGCCACAAACTGGAAGCCTGGCTTCCCGTGGAGGGCCAAAGGCCTCCTACAAACTGACATCAGGCACCAGGGTAGGTTACTTTACTTACCCCTGGAAGCAAGCAATCCTTTGTGCGTAACCCCCTCAGCCGGGCACCAGGCCTCGGCCACCTACAATCCCGAACGGAACAGGATTTCTTCCAGATGCAAGCTGTCACAAGAAGGAAGCCTGGCTTCCCTTGGAGGGACAAAGGCCTCCTACAAACTGACATCAGGCACCTGGGCAGCTGACTTTACTTACCCCTGGAAACAGGCCATCCTTTGTGCCCAACTCCTTCTTCCGGGCACCCGGCCACGGACACCTACAATCCCGAACGGAGCAGGAATTCTTCCTGATGCAAGCTGCCACAAGCTGGAAGGCTGGCTTCCCTTGGAGTGCCAAAGAACTCCTAAAAATTGACGTCAGGCCCGTGGACAGGAGACTTAACTAGTCCCTGAAAACAAACCATCCTTTGTGCCCAACTCCCGAGGCCAGGCACCCGGCCTCGGCCACCTACAATCCCGAACGAAACAGGATTTCTTCCTGATGGAAGCTGCCAAAAACTGGAAGCCTGGTTTCCCTTGGAGGGACAAAGGCCTCCTACAAACTGACATCAGGCACCTGGGCAGCTGACTTTACTTACCCGTGGATAGGGGCCATCCTTTGTGCCCAAATCCTTCCGCCAGGCACCTGGCCTCGGCCACCTACCCTCGCGAACGGAACAGGATTTCTTCCAGATGGAAGCTGCCACGATTTGGAAGGCTGACTTCCCTTGGAGGGCCAAAGGCCGCCTACAAACTGACATCAGGCACCTGGGCAGCTGACTTTACTTATCCTTGGAAGCAGGCAATGCTTTGTGCCCAACTCCCTCTGCCGGGCACCCGGCCTCGGCCACCTACAATCCCAAATGGAACAGGATTTCTTCCAGATGCAAGCTGCCACAAGCTGGAAGTGTCGCTTCCCTTGGAGGGCCAATAGCCTCCGACCAACTGACATCAGGCACCTGGGCAGATGACTTTACTTACCCCTGGAAACAGGCCATCCTTTGTGCCCAACTCCCTCTGACGGGCACCTGGCCTTGGCCACCTACAATCCCGAACGGAACAGGATTTCTTCCAGATGCAAGCTGCCACAAGCTGGAAGCCTGGCTTCTCTTGGAGGGCCAAAGTCCTCCTCCAAACTGACATCAGGCACTTGGGCAGGAGACTTAACCAACCCCTGAAAACAGGCCATCCTTTGTTCCCAACTCCCGCGGCCAGGCACGCGGCCTCAGCCACCTACAATCCCGAACGGAACAGGATTTCTTCCAGATGCAGCCTGTTTCAAACAGGAAGCCCGGCTTCCCTTGGAGGGCCAAAGGCCTCCTCCAAACTGACATCAGTCACCTAGGTAGGTTACTTTACTTACCCTTGGAAGCAGGCAATCCTTTGTGCCCAACTCCCTCTGCCGGGCACCCAGCCTCGGCCACCTACAATCCTAAAAGGAACACGATTTCTTCCAGATGCAAGCTGCCAAAAGCTGGAAGGCTGCATTCCCGTGGAGGGCCAAAGGCCTCCTACAAACTGACATCAGGCACCTGGGAAGCTGACTTTACTTACCCCAGGAAAGAGGCCATCCTTGGTGCCCAACTCCCTCTGCCGGGCACCCGGCCTCAGCCAGCTACAATCCCGAACGGAACAGGATATCTTCCAGATGCAAGCTGCCACAATCTGGAAGCCTGGCTTCGAGTGGTCGGCCAAAGGCCTCCTACAAACTGACTTCAGGCGCCTGGGCATGTGACTTTACTTACACCTGGAAGCAAGCAATCCTTTGTGCCTAACCCCCTCTGCCGGGCACAAGGCCTCGGCCACCTACAATCCCAAACGGAACAGGATTTCTTCCAGATGCAAGCTGCCATAAACTGGAAGGCTGGCTTCCCTTGGAGGGCCAAAGGCCTCCTACATACTGACATCAGGCACCTGGGCAGCTGACTTTACTTACCCCTGGAAACAGGCCATCCTTTGTGCCCAACTCACTCTGCCGGGCACCCGGCCTCGGCCACCTACAATCCCGAACGGAACAGGATTTCTTCCAGATGCAAGCTGCCGCAAGCTGGAAGCCTGGCTCCTCTTGGAAGACCAAAGGCCTCCTACAAACTGACATCAGGCACCTGGGCAGCTGACTTTACTTACCCCTGGAAACAGGCCATCCTTTGTGCCCAACTCACTCTGCCGGGCACCCGGCCTCGGCCACGGACAATCCCGAACGGAACAGGATTTCTTCCAGATGCAAGCTGCCACAAGTTGGAAACCCGGCATCCCTTGGAGGGCCAAAGGCCTCCTACAAACTGACATCAGGCACCTGGGCAGCTGACTTTACTTACCCCTGGAAGCAGGCCATCCTTTGTGCCCAACACCCTCTGCCGGGCACCCGGACTCGACCACCTACAGTCCCGAACGGAACAGGATTTCTTCCAGATGCAAGCTGCCACAAGCTGGAAGGCTGGCTTCTCTTGGAGAGCCAAAGGCCTCCTCCAAACTGACATCAGTCACCTAGGTAGGTTACTTTACTTACCCTTGGAAGCAGGCAATCCTTTGTGCCCAACTCCCTTTGCCGGGCACTCGGCCTCGGCCACCTACAACCCCGAATGAATCAGGATTCCTTTCAGATGCAAGCTTCCACAAGCTGGAAGCCTGGCTTCCCTTTGAGGGCCAAAGACCTCCTACAAACTGACATAAGGCACCTAGGCAGGTGAGTTCAGTTTCCCTTTTCTAAGGGCCATTCCTTTGTGCCCAACTCCCTCTGCCTGGCATCGTGCTTCTTTTTTTAATTCAGAGTTAGATAAACCAGAAAATAAATGAGAAAAGCAAAACACAAGTTGTCAGAGTAGCTGTCCATCAAATTAGAATCAATTGAGTGATTATAAATTATGAAACAATATGTCTGTAATTGCTCATAGGGTTCTTTTACTCTTGACTGTGGCTCAATCAAGATCAGCCGAACACTTACTAATGCTCTGCTTCTTCAGCTCTAACTCTGCACCCACCTGTACTCATTTATCCTTAAACTAGATACACTGCCAAGGAAAAGTGTGACTGATCACAAGTTTAAGTCATTAGTACCAGCTGTATAAATAGCTTGTGTATATGCTTTTAATGATCAGAAGAAAATATCACTCAGTTTCAAAGATATAGCACATAAAGATCGGCATTTCTGGATTCTGTCTACAAACAAATTATTTGTTTGGTGCTCTAAGCAATGAGTTCTTGTTCCTGGAAATGCTATTCTACATGGGGGAATTCTTCGTCCTAATATTTTCACCCCTTTGATGGGAGGCTTCTATTCATAGGTTTTTGGGGGTTTTTTTGTAAACGTACATGGAATTTGCTTGTTTGGATAGGTTTTGTTATCTTTGTGTACTTAAGAGCAATTTTAAAACATTCCCATCCAAAGAAGTGTCATACAACAAAATCGGATTTGAAAGGTTACAAGATCCTCTGTTCTATTACTTTCTGAAACTATTCCAGTAGTTCTTTCACTTGAATACTTCCTTAGTACTGATAGTGTTCTTGTGGCTATTAAAACAAAGCACCCAGGATACAATGTCTTCCCATCATTCTTGATGTTCAGTCATGCTCTAAACACTCCTGCCCATTCACAAGACTCTCACGAGCCACAGGGACATTTCCCACTGCTCCTTACTTACCCCTGATGCCTTCATGTCTTCTAAACGCTCCCAACATTTAATGGTTTTTACAGCACTTCTGTCAACATCCAAGTTCCATATTTGTATTTAAAGTCATTTTCAGCTTCCTTAATATGGAGTTTTCCAACTGACACGTCTGTAAGTGCGCACTCTCCTGTTTAACTACTGGTCACCACAAATATTTAAAGGAATTCAGGCACGCTTTCTTCAGCAATCCCTTGAAAAGAAGAAACCTGGATTATCAGACAAAGGCTACAAAATGGCACTGATGATCTGGCTCAGCACTGTGCCCTGAAGGCTGTTGCAGGCAGAGTAGTTCAGCCGCAAGATCATCGCCCCTTTCTACATTATCTGGAAATATTTCTTTAGCTCAACAGGGAGACAAGCTACACCAAAAATCCACACCTTATTGCCTATTTTCATTGTTTGTCTAACAGTTCTTTTGGTGGCTCTTCCCCAGCGTAACACCTAAATTCCACAAATACGGGAATTCTATTTCAAACTGCACCCACTTCTCATACCACATTGCTCCATATTCAGTAAAGCAAATGAAGTTCTGATGTATTTGAAACAAGACCACTGCCTGCAGGAGCTGTACTAGGGTACTACTGGTGCCTAAGAGAATCCAAAACTCCCTCAGAATAATGTCACTGCCCAAAAATACCTAGATTCCACTCAAATCTTCCCTAACACGTTACCAAGCCCTACAAGATCAGATGCTACTTAGATGTGAACGTTCCAGGGTGTTGCTCAATGCTCAAATTGTGACTGAACTTCAATCACAATTGAATGGGAGTGTTTTCAAGCCTCAATTTCCTCACTCGTATTTCCATAGAGAAATTTAATTTCTGCTGGAATCTACTACATTTTTTCCAAAGGCAGATAGAATACTGGTTCCAACCAACTTGGAGCTGCAGTAAAGAAAAACACTGGAAATACTTTAAGCAACTGCAGATGGCCATCAGGACTTGTGTACAAATACTCCTGGATCATTCAAGGAAGTATATTAATTCAAGACCACTGGAAAAAGGTACCAGTTAAAATGTCTGCCATCTCTCCTTGCAGTCACCAGGTGTATGTTTGGTGGCTGCGTGCTTCACTTCAGCACAAGGAAGACTTGGCATTTTTAATTTACAAGCTGCAGGTAAACTTTGAAGATGTTACTGGTTGTTGGCAGTATTGGCTGTTCAATTTGCTCTCTTCATACCCGCTTCTTTCTTCTCCACCTTGCCCCACACAGGAAAAAAAAAAAAACCTACGTAAGTGCTCTTCAGAGAGGAGAGACTAAATCACAAACACTTCAGGGCAGGAAGCTTGAACAGTTGAAGCTCTTATTTGCAAGTTCTGTAAATGCTATTTCATACAACTCGATATATTCGCCACCCCACCTTTTCCACAGGCAAACACTGTATCCATCCCTCCACCCCTGAAGCCCACCAGGGGCACCCCGGTATCTCTGCCACCATCTTGAGGAGCAACAGACTCTGAAACATTATTTTTAAGGAAATTGACAATTATACACACAGCATACGCTGTTTGCCTCTGCAAGTCACAGCCAACATTTCTATTCTTTCCTCCAACAATAAATTTAAAGTGTGTACTACATTTATATAAGAAGAATATATAACCCAAGAGCGCCGGCTGCAGCCCCACAAAGCCACCAAAAGTTTATTTTGTCTCGCAAAAGAAGGCAAGCACCTTTCAGAGGCATCACCATTTCCTTCTCTCCTGGATACAGATCCCTTCAGTCAGATTTGGCACACTCGCTTGCATTAAGAGGACAAGATGGAGCAATTCTGTCAGTGCAGCAGATTAAAAAAACCTGCCACCAAGAGGCTTTATTCCAAAGGCAATTCTCCTCTGATTCACAAAAGGTCTGCCTACCATACAGCCAAGCAGAGGCTCCCAGATGGTGCTGGCAAAGCAATCTCCACTTTCTCCCAACAGCACAGCAGCATGTTGATGTCTAGAAAAAATATTTCCAGTCCTGATCCCTTTGCTGTCAGTTCTGTAACATGCACTGCCCTGATTAAATAAATAAAAGCCTATCAACCACCAGCAGTTTCAAGACTTACATGAAGCTCTCCTACTCTTAGGGAAAAACCCCATGAAGTCAGCATTTAAAACCAAGAGAAAGTGCTTGGAATTATATCTCTTTCTTAATGACAGTCTCACTATTCCCTAAAGTTTGGGGAAGTTCTTTAAAGCCGCAACATTTTTGGCCAGGTGATCAATAGTTTGCTTCAGTACGAGACAGGACTAACACTGGACAGGTACCTCTAAAGTCACCAGAAACCAGCAGATTGCAGTTGGCTTCTCTCACAGACACACCTCTAAGCGATCTTGGCTCCCAGTTCCAGTCTCCTCCACCCTGGCATCCACACATGAACAAATGGACTAAGCAGCATTGCTCAAATCCTGCTGCACTTGCTTAACCTCCATAAGATTTCCCAGGAGAACTTTACTTTGTGGCACTTCTGCTCTCCTTCAATCCTGCAGCTCTTCTGCAAGTTTCTGCTCAAGACTTAGCACAGACTACTCAAGAAATCAGAACACAGGAACTCAGAAATATTTCAACAATTAAGCTTTCTTCTGGAGTAGAACCAACCATGTAAATCATACAACTAGAATATTTCCCTGATTTTTATTTTAAGCTTTAAAAAAAATCCACACTAATTAAAGGACCTTAATACATTGATAAAGTATTTACCAGGCCAATGAATAAAAAGGTTGAAGTTTCTCTCAAAGAAAAAAAACAAAAACAAACAACCAAAAAAACACAACCAAACAAGTCTAGGTGGGAGATAACAGGCACAGCACCCTGTGTCACATTTTTCTGTCTTGAAGAAAAAATAATGGGGATGTTTGGACAAGTATTTATCAGAACAAAGCCTACAGTGGCCCCTGAGGATAAAGTCAAATTTTTCAATGCCAGCTAGTCAGTAGCTCATCGTGACTGTTAAAAAACTGAACTCAAGGACACTGGCAAAAGCAAGATTTGAGAACTGTAGATATACTATCAAATTTCTACCATGTGAAACCTATTTTGATGGCCACAACAAGCAAGACACATTCCCTAATGCACACATTTGTCATACTCAGGTTTGTTACACCGAGTGATTTAAAGTGACCCTGCAGAAAAACTGGTTTGCAAAGACAGCAGACAAGAAAAACTTAGAGGCCACAAAGAGTAGAAGAGGAAAAACTGAACCACCACTTGCTAATGATAGTTCAGTTCATGCACTTGTGTATGCAGACCCAGCCAAGCCAACAGAAGGTGAATGAAAAATCTGAAAGCACAATTGAGCAAACCTTCAAAAAATATCTATCACTTAAGAGGCCAATTTCATATGCACATGATGCTGAAAATTTAGAAGAATCAAAATAATTGAATACTGAAGCAGGAGAATAAGAGTCCATACCATTGACACACGATCATTTTTTCCTCTTAAAACAATGGGAGAAATGTCTTGTATTAAAACAATTGCTTTCTTTAGGACTTCTAAATTGCACTAAATATTAACCTTCCTAAAACTGCACAATGGCAAACCCAAATTAAAAAAAAAAAAAACTTGGGACAAGAAGAAACAGTGATATATATGAACACAGTTCAACAGATCTCCATAGACACTCTTACATTTCAGAATTGAGTTCATATTGACTATCATACACATTAATTTGAAATCCCAGCTTTAGTCTTTCATACAAGTTCTACTTCTCAGTATTTTTTAATGAGGAACTAAGATCTTAATAAAGCCATTCATTTCATTGTATCCGAAAGTCCTTTGCCTGCTGTACATTTTCTCTGCAGCTGTAGGCATGCATGAGTATGCCTAGCATGTGCATCTGCGTATTTCTATTTACACTAGGAGTGCTTAAATATTCATCTGCAGTTATGTATTTATGTACACAGCTAAAACCACACAGCTATGTTAGATCTGATGTATTTTAATGGGGGTCAAATCTTCAATCCATGCTGGGATTTTCTGCGATTTAAGAGAAACAGGCTGTGGAGCATTTGATCTTTTTCTCCAAGAGCAAGATAAAATGTCCCAGATGTGCCCAATTCTCAAATGCATTGTTTGTATCTCTTGTAAGAACAAGTCTCCAGGCACCTGAGCAAAGATAACCCACGTTACATGGATACCTCACAGACTGGCAGCAAAGTGCTGTCATCTTACCAACCAATATTAAAAGCAGGCTACTGCATGAGGCTGCCAGAGAGGCTTAGGCAGTGCTGTTACAGCTCACATTTCGCACTTGGTTTGCTACAAGAAGCAACAAAAAATAGTATTTTTAGCTCACCAATAACAATAGGAAAAGAGCAAGTGCTTTCCATAAAGAAAGATTCTCACCTGACACCAGGAGCCCCCTGGAATCTTGGATACAATCAAGCTCTATGAAATACACTGCTGATATACCTTGCAGATAAGACAGAATTTTACACCAATCTCAGTTTCCCATCTTAATATATTCTCTTTGCTGTGACAGGTAATTATGCAGAGCAGGACAGCCCTCTGAATCGCTGTCTTGTAAAACAAACATCGCTTTAATTAACATAACCAGTACAACAAAACATTTTCTAAATTTGCACTCAAGAGAAAAGATTCCCTTCACTAAGACAGCAGCTTGAGGGCATTGAGAGGATTTTTTGGACTTGGGGGACAGGGACAGAGCAACATTACTTGTTTGTTTTCAGTTTTGTGCAGCTCCTCATCTGATTCACCGGCTATTGAGAACTGACAGAAATGCCACCTATCTTATCTAAACAGTTCTTATCTGACCTTTTTTGGCTTCTCTTGAGACAGACAGCAGGACTCTGGTACTGCTAAAGGAAAAAGTACTGCCTGGTATCTCTAAAAACACAGATTTTCAGAAAGAAAAGAACAGTCGAATGCATCAAACAAGAACACTTTATTCCTTCAATAATGCTTACGTATTTTCACTATTTCAAAGTCTCCAAATAAAGCTTAGAAATTAAACACGTTAATGCTACATTCAAATATTTCTCTCTTCTAACCTAAGCCAGGAAAAAAAAGAAAACCAAATCAGGAAAAGAAATCCTTATTTTTACTACAAAAAGTCTCAGTTTTCCACATGAGAAGCCACATTCTCAACAAATCGATGCCAGAAGAGTCAACATTATTGAAGAGGGTTAAAGTGAGCTGTCAAATTACCTTCCATCCTCTGAGGATGTGCACTACACTACCAGCATGTTTCCAGCTCTCACATTCAGAGTAGGAGAGCCAGGACTAAAACATCTGCTGGGCCTAACAAGGTCCATGTCACATCTCTGTGATAACACATTGCTCATGTCTATCACGTAACACAGGCAGAACATATTCTCCTGGTTTTAGCCCCTTAGATTCCTCGGTCTAAGCAAGAAATTGGCAGCCTGCCAGGCTTCCTATGGACCATTCTGGGGTGGGACCACCAGGTAAATCTCCCCGAGTCAGGTCATGATATCCTAAAGAGAGACACTGCCCTACTTCCCCATGGATAAATGGGATGATGAGCAGTGCAGCAGGAGCAGGAAGCTCTGCTAAGTTTCCACCACTGCCATGCATTTTCTCTTCACTAAACATCGATTTACTTGCAGGAAGAAAGGCTCCCCTAATAGAACCTGTTCTTTTTATTGCAACCAAGAGGGAAATGGCGAAAAAATAGCTTGAAACTATACCAGTTTCAAGCTATTATTAACTAGCAGGCATACACTGACAGTAGGAGAGATGCGGTGGCAAGAGGACTTTCAATAGCCAAAGAGCCCTTTCATCATCTGACCAGCTTCATCTATTGTATTCAAATAAATGTTAAAATACAGAGAAATCACACATATCTAGAGCCTTTACAAGGAGTATCCAGTTGCAGATTTCTTTCTGCACATGACTAAATTTAATGCATCCTTGCCGTATACAAAAAAAAAAAAAAAAAAAAGCCTTGTGAAATGAGAGGTGCTAACATTTTCTAACAAATGCGATGACATTACAGAACAGGATCCTTTTTGTTACTCATGAAAACAACATGCACTTGGTGCAATTGATTTCACACATAAACGGCAACAGTTTCAAAGCCCAATATTGCTTTTTTTGGCCAGTTAGTAGAAACCCATTTCTAAAGCTGATAGCAACTCTGACAATTAATTACAAGCTCAAGATCAAGCATGTCAAATCCTTGTGAAATCCCTAGACATCAATCAGAATGACTCCTGAGGGTGTCCTGGGTTGAAGTATATTCTATCACCATCTTCATGAACTGTTGAAACCAGGTGAGGCAGTGCTCCCTGCCTCCTCCACTCTGGCTTATCTTCTGTTAATGGGCCATCAGCACCTTTGCTACACAGCTCACAGATAACCCCCTCCTGGACTACCTCCTGTTAATGGGCCCATCAGGCCTTATCACATGACTCACCATCCCATTGTGGGATGCTCCGCCCAGAGGGAGAAACCAAGCATTCCAGCCTGGATATAAGCTGAGACTCTGAACACCAGAGGGGCGCTTACCCACTGGATTCCCAGAGGACCCGAGCTACCAGACCTTTCTACAGGATCACTGCTTCAGGAAGACCACCTCATCTGGACTGCTTCCATCACTACGCTCAGGTTGTATTCTGACTCTGTCAATGGTCTTTTGTATTATTGCATCGATTTTATTTTACTTTCTTTCCTTTTTTCTTTTTTCCTATTAAATTGTATCTCTGACTTGGAGCCTCTCATTTGTTTTGCCTTCAAACTACTACAGAGGGCCTCCATAGAGTTCAGAGCAAGTATTCCCTCTTTTTGCAGATCATCTTTCAGTGCCTCTGAGCTGCACAGATTATCAGCAGGAATATTTTATGGAATAAGATCAAGGTAAATAGGACCAGGAGGTGTACAGTTTCCTGAGTTTAGGTACAACAGACTTGCCACAGGTAAATAACTGCTCACTTAGGCACTTATACATATTACAGCCTGGTGAGGGGTGGGGAAACACTCACAAAGGAGACTAAAACACACTGCAGGGCAAACTGCAATTCCACCAATCCACACCTGCAAAACTCATTTACCACAACCGTGCTCAGTACTCCATAAAGACTCCTAATGAATTTATGCAGCACCAGTACAAGTTGACAAATACATGAAAAACATTTTAAAAAAAATAACTATAATGTCATGATGTTCCTCATGCTGATCTGAGTCAGGGTAAGAGCTGAAGGGCATTTCCTTGTGAGCTGAGAGGCCCACAGAAATAACCCAGCCATGATTGTCCCCAAGGACAACAAATGGGGCAGACCCCACACTTCCAACAGGCTGAGCTAATCAACAGATCTGCACATCTACTGCAGAATCTGCATAAGAAATCGATTGAAGCCATGTGTCGTTATGGATTCATTTTGCCAAAAAATTAACTGTGACGGGTTGGCACGGTAATGACTTGAACTTTTCCACAATACCATGAAGTACTGATGCTTCTGGAACAACAAAGTAGATTCTGATGTACCATTTAGCCTTCCTAGAAAGAAACCACGCCAACAAGATAAGGTAATCTTGAAATTGCCATCTCCAAGCTTCCTAAAACTGGAGAGAAGGTTTGAAATCTATTCGGACTCTGATTAAACTCAGCAATCAACACGGTAAAAAATATATTAAATAGAGCTTTTAAATAGACAAACTGCAACAGTATTTACTTATTTTCTTCTGTTTCTCCTCCCTGGAATCAAGTACTCAGGAAAACTTCTTACTTCTACAACAGCATATTGACTTTTTGACACTATGATCATTAAAGTCAACGTGGAAAATACATGCCCAAATAGAAAATCTAGATGCTGAAAGGAATATCAACCAAGTCAAATCCAACTTTTAAAAACAGAATCCTCAAGAAATGAGTCACCCACCCCCAAAACAAATGCAGCAGGAGAGGCAACTTATTCATCTCACAGAGATCATTCTCCTATCTCTCCATGCTCTGCTCCAAAGTGTGTTCAAATCAAAGGTTCTCATTTTTTTTCCTCTTCCCCTCAAATGTATTTAATTAGGTTTTTTTTTTCTTTGAAGTCAAGGAAAAGAGGCCTATTTATTTCAAGGAATATTTAGCCTGGCTTTTTCCTTCCAGTGTTCTACCTCACTGCATCTTCAAACCCATTGTTCCATAGGGACAGGGAGGCATCCAAATAAAGATTAATAAAAAGGCAATTACTGTGGTATTATTAATTGAAGGAACAGGATCACTTTTTCCAGTGTCAATGAACTTCAATACACTAATAAAATTAACAAATATCAAAGTGGTTTGGGTCTGAAATAGAAACATTTCCATTAAATCTGAGTAGCTTTTCCAAATACTGGGCAAATAGTTTGATACACTTTGAAATACTAAAATATCTCCAGTGCTCCAAGATGAAGCTGAGCAAATTTCACTGTATGAAATGAGAGTAGACATTGTTTGCACCTTCTAAGCATGCATTATATTTTCATCTTGGTGCTTAAAACAAGGCCACTGCAAGGAGAATTTCCACTATCCCAGCTGTCAGTAACTGGTTTTGTGACTTACCTGCTGGGGAATTACTCACTTCCCATTGCAAATCTGAAATCACTGTTCATTTGGACAGACTGCTCCTGACTGCACCCTGATGATGTGTCCTCAGTCCAGCTCATGGCACTGGCAAGATAAATGTGTAGAATGAGATTAGGGGCAAAACACTAACAAATTTTGCTTAGATCAATGAGATGCACTCACACCCTGTCAGTACTACCTGACATCTTCCTGACAATATTATGAGGCAATTAATGTCTGTATGTCTTGGCTGATGGAGGTGAATTATGGTAAGTTCTAGGAGGCAACTGTCTAAAGCAGGGGAAGCTGATTAATTACCCAGCAATAATTCATTATTGAGACATTTAGGTTGACTTGTGCACCACAAAGTCAGAGAGAGCAGGAAACAATCAAACCTATGAATACTATTCAGACTAAACTCTTTGCAGCTATAGCCATAGAGGCACATATACATAGAAAATAACACCATCTCAGAGAAATAAGGTGCTTGGAAGCAAATCCTCAAACCAAGTGGGCAGTCTCCATCCCATACAACGGATGTATCAGCACATGCAGCAGGAGCGCCTGTGCTGGAATTCTCACTATTTCTCAGGTCTGCCTGTTTCCTGTATCAAACAATGATCACACACCCAGGGGCACAAATGAGGAGCCAGTCTGCAAAGCCTTGGGCTTTGATCTCACACTGCTACACTGAAGCAAATGGACAGGAAAATAGAAGAAGCCTGTAAACACCTCTGCTGATAAAGATCTGTATGTTAATACCATTAACATTGACTACATCGAATTTAAAGCTGATATCTGCCTGCATATCACATACAAGTCTCTTTTCAGGTGTACAAAAAATGTGTCTATTTCACAGCATTTCTTCCTTTACTTCTCCACCTGGATCATACAGAAAATACATTTCTTGGCCACCAGCAAATCATTACCCCTCATGGGGACTGTTCCCTAAAGAGTTTAAGTACCAGAACAATGGACTACTGCACAGCACCAAATTTCAATTGTGACTTAACTATTCCACAAAGGGGATTTACTGTAGTGACACCTCTCAGGAATACACCATTATTTTAAATTTCACTGATATTTTCCACTAACAAAACAGCACTTCTACTTTAGCAGTGATTCGAAGATGGAAACTTTCCATAAAGCCTTTTCTTTCCTCTGGGTGTCAGAGTTGTCCTCAAAGTCCTTCTGTGTTAAAAATTAATTGTCTGGTTTGGTCTAACACACCCAATGTATTAGTTAAGGAGTACATGCAGAGTAATATTTCAGAAAGATTACAACCCTCCTCCCCAGAATCTTGGATGGCAATTTTGGGTTACTCTGAACCTCTCTCCAGCTTTGGCTTCTGAACTTTTCATTAGTTTTCCTCTTTTTGTAACCTGCTGTCCAAATACCAGAACAACCACTTGACCATTTCCATAAGCAAACCATCCTCTGCAAAACTCTTCAGTCAGAATCTTATTATTAAAGCAAGTTTTTCCAAACAGTTTCTGCTGCAGAGTCAAAGGGCCCTCTGCTCAGAATCCTTTTCCTTAAAAGGATGGGGATATGGATGATTTCTGTGCCTTGTAAAGGTCCAGTGCCATTCACCTCTGGATACCAAACTGTTCTTACATCTGACTGGGGATGTAGTCACGGAAGATGAGAGGATTTCTCTCTAGCAATGATATCCTGCCCCTTGGCAGATATCAGGCAGTTCAAATCAAATTTCAGGTTTAGCTCACAACACTCAGGATGCTGACAGATGATGGAAGCACTGTCACAGCAGCTCTAGCTTGACTTTCCGCCTACACTACTGCACATTTTAAATCACTTCCAAACAGGATCACTAGAAATGGGCAGCGATCCTTAAATCATCCATGAAAACACAATGGCATCCAACAGGTGTTTGCTTGAGTTATCCCCCTAAGGGAAGGCAGTACTTAAACAGGCATATAGAGGAAAAAAGGAATAATTCTGTTCCTAAGAGCTGCCTCCTTCCCCTGTCTCCTCATTTCACATCAACATCTAAGAGGTCAACATTCAAGAGCTTTTCTTACAGTCTCTTCTTGAACTCCTCGGACTTGTTCTCATCTCAGTATATCCAGGTAACTCCATTTAGAGTTAGTATATCCAGGTAACTCCATTTAGAGTTACTGGAGATTTGTTCATCACGTTTATTATCTTCCAAGCTACTAGGCAAACCAAGTGGGTTATCCTGTCTTAAAAATTCCAGGTCTGCCTGACCAATATATGATAGACATTCAATTTAGGAAATACTGCCAAAAAGAAGACATTTCCCTGATCTTCTGAGTATAGTGGACACCACATAAAAGTACTAGAGCAGAGCCATGAAAACCAGAGCAAGGGGAACAATGCCTGGCCCAGAATTGTCTCTCTCACACAGAAAAAAAAGTCAGAACAATTAGGAGGAAGTCCAAGATTATTTAGATGATAACCATGTGTCCACCAAAACACTGCACTGGGGAAATGGATGGAGTCTAGAGAATTAGAGCAGCTGCCAACATGAGACTTAAGTTTGTAAACACACTTTTCATTGTAACTCTCCACAAAAAACCTTGGGACCTTTCACTACTCTCCCCAGAGGTTTTGGCCTTGTTATTAGTTTGCTTGGTGCCAGTTTGAGTGCCACTGAACCCACCTTATAATTTATCTTCAGAATATTTAATTAGATGAATTTTGTGCTCTATTAACATGCTTGGGTTTAACTTTTTGCCTTATTTAACATTATAAAGTAGATAAAGGATAGGGCCTATAATTGTTTACATCGCATTAGGCACAATTTCTGCATTCTGTGAATGCTTCCTCATTAGTTTTTCTCTGCTTGCTTAATTTATCCACTCCAAAAGACTGAATTCATTAACTACAATTACCATGGTTATTGTCTTTGGAATATTTTTATGTACTTATAATTAACGTATTTTAAACATACAGTCAAAGGTCATACATTTGAAATCATGTGTAGCCTTCCGTACTGATATCAAGATTTAGTTCAAGAATATGATTGATAATTTAAATATTTTCCTTTCTCAAGTCATGGAGCATAATAGAATAATTATCAAAAAAAATACTGCCATATCATCCTATCATCATGCCTATTCTATTATTCCTGTGGATTATTTGAGTAATCCATAATAATAAAAGTTCTAATGAACAATAATTAAGAGAAAAGATACAGGATAGTTCCTCCCAGTTTTGATACCATGAGCCCTGTAAGGTTAACTCCGAAGGCCTCCAACGGGCGTTCAGAATAATTCATTTTGTGTATGATATTCCTTATTTATAGCCAAAGCAGGGAATATACTTCAGCTTCTAAACATTTACAATCTCTAATCCATTTTTTTTTCAACATGAGTAATTTACATATCCAAGTCCAAACTGAATGAAAACTACGTTTTGATTTACTAAAATCTCATTATTCTTCTAATTGCAATAGGCACGAGATTGTACAGTAGCAAATCCCTCCAATTTCCACTAACTTCACTGAATACCACACCTTAACTTTATACAGGATAAAGATATTTAAGGAATTCTATATTGTTTGACAGTTCTAAGATACAGTTTTGCTTTTGCAAACTGTATTCCAACTGCTGTTTTCAACATGACCTCATGCTACACAAAAATCACAATGCAACCTTTTCATTTCCACTGGATACATGCAATATTATTATTAGTTACTAAAATTAATTGTGGGACACTGTCATGATCTTTAGAAAGGTTAAAAAATCCTTCGTTGCCCTTTAACTGAAGTCGTTTCAAGTGCAAAAACGCCAGAATCAAGGCACAGCAATAGAGAAAAGGAGAGGAAACAGAACTAATCTTATTAAGGAATGAAAAATAGATCCTTTACCATAATGAGAATGGTTCCTACAAATGGTGTTTATTGTGTGCTTAACAAAATAAATATTAATAGAACTTAGCAAAGTAATGCCTTAGATCCAAGCTTATAGCATCATATCCTTTCAATAGTTATGCTTGTTGGTTTTGTCCTTTTCTTCATTCCTGTCACTGATTATCCTTTGACCTAGTCCTCCCTCCACCTCTGACCATCATTCATCACACATGGTCTTATACTGCAAATCATCTACCCAAAAGAGAAACCAGTGCATTCTTCAGCCAGTGATCAAATTCCAAGTACTCAATGAAACAAGTCTAAAATACAAAAGATTTTTCAGTTCATTTTATAACTTGCCTGCTGTCATTACCCCAGCATCCCAGAATTAACATTTTTCATTCCCACTTCTAGATTATTTATTTCCTAATGCCTTCCATTGCTCTCTTAAGACATGTTTTAGATCTGGTTATCCCACAGTTATTCCAAGTATTTTAGCTAGGCACGACATTGAGACTGAGGTTTACCTAAGTCATTAACTGAAAGCCAGGAGAAAAAAACAAAACCAAACAAAATAAAGACCAAAACCAAAAACCAAAAAACCCAACCAAACAAACAAAAAAACCCCCAAAATCAAGACAGCTTTTTTCTGTAACCAACAGCAAAGAAAGAAAAGCGTGTTTGCTTTCCTCACTCCCATCTTTACAGTCTCTCTGGTCTTAGCATCAAAATCAAGTTGTTCCTTTTGCTCTTCCCTTGCTATTTCTTCCCCCACCAAAAATCAAAACCTGATGTCATCTAGATCAACTTCGCAATGAGAACCACAGTGCTGGGAGAATGGCTACCTGAGCACAGAAACACAGAGCTCAAAGCCTTAAACCTGGGCTAATCCTTCAGGAGAACGGGTCCATTCTCTCAGAGGAAAAATGGCAACCTGAACTGCATTAAAAAATGCAGGTTTTTGATCCCTCTTCAAGTGCACAGCACACAATATTTTGCTCTGCACATAGCTGTTTAAGCAGTCCATCATCAAGGCTTTCTAGCCTTTACTAGAAAGTGTCATTAACACGGGGGTTGGGACATTAAATGTCAGCTTTTACCATTAACTCATTTTAAAGGCATGTTCTCTTTCCATTTAAATCTGCACTGCACCTTCAGTTTGATTTTGGCAAGCAAGACAGAGTCACAAGACAAGAAAGATCAACCCAAAACTTCCAAAAGTGAATGTGACCTCTGAAGATTGCATCCTGTTTTACCAGCTGCTTCATCAACATCTGTGCACCTTGGAGTAGCCTGAGACATAGCAAAGGACACACTTACTGCTAATTTTGATTCTTTTATAGTAAAAATTCTTTAAGAGATTTCAGGGAAGAAAAGAGCAAGTACCAAACAGTCTATAAAGGTTTCACTGGTATTATGATACAGCACATTAATAGCTTTAATGTGAAGAAAAAAAAATTACATGTGGGCTAATAAAAAGCCTTCTTTTAATTCCCTCTGTAACACCTCCCCACGACTTGACCATCTGTACATTGATATATGAGTAAAAACACTCGAATGTGTGGTGCCAAGGGACTTGTAGATTCACAGAAGCTGACTACAACAGCACCACGTTGAGAACACCCCCTGCACAACCTTCAGCTCTGCACAAGAAGCCAAAATTAGCACTTCCCCCCCTCAGCTGCTTCAGAGTCGTGCTGACTTCACCAGCCAAAGAGTAATTTCATAAAACATCTGTCTGACCTAAAACAAAACTTGCAAAGAAACAAGGATAGGTTGAAGGTAAGGCAACTTGGGAAGATCTTTCCTCTGTAAAGATGCTACTGCACATCCACTCAGCTCAAAATACACCAACTCTTTAGGCATTTTTCTTTCACTCCTCAGTATTTTACTTGAATAAGCTACATATACTCTTATGAAAATGGTGCAAAGATTATAGATGTGTACAGGATATATATACAACATTGTTTCTAGTACAAAATTCATAGCTTCAGATTTTTTCTAAATTCAAATTCATGGCTTAGAAATTTGCTTTGTAGGGAAACCGTATCACATTCTTCTAGAAATCAAATTTCCTTGGGAAATAAAAGGAGAAAGAACTTGAAAAACTATTTAAGAATATCTTAAGTTGCTCTAAATCAGGAACTATAGTAATTTTTTTGGTCTTGACTCACAGCAAAATGATTTTAACTAGGAAAACAGTCTCTGCAAACTTGAACTGAGCGTTTCACCAATGCAAGTAATGAGAGATGGTTGCTGTGAAGTGAATATTTCACCTCGGGATGTGTTTTGCAATCCAGCAAACCATAAGCTGTCAGGAGCATCTCATCTCAGTGACTTCCCTGAATAGTCCTCACAGGATTTCTGACTCAGTCAGAATATGGTAAGGAGTATGGCCAAGCAGAGAAACCTCTTGATAACGTTTGTTTTTAAAGGAGGGGCAGAGTGGCATTTTTACATCTTTGCACAATAGTCCTATTTTTGCTGGGCCCAAATTACCCTACATTGCACAGAATTTCTGATGTTAGGGTTGAAATTAGAACGGCAAATCCTAAACACCAAGGATGCAGTGTGTCCTTAAAGAGAAACATCAAAAGCTAGTACACTTTGTGCCAAGTTAAAGGTTTTGAGTACAAAGATGTAACAACAGAAAAGTTCATGCATGCTTATATGAAAAAATATGAAGTGTATCTGCAACCTAGGGCTTGGAAATTATTCATTAAAATAAGAAGGCCCAAGCCCTTAGATACTGTTTTGACTTTCTTCTTATTTTGATCTTAATGTGAAACAATCTACAACATCAAAATGTTGTTATATTTCAGAAGTTTTGTTTTAATTGTAATGCCGAATTATATAATAATTATAATTTGCTTTTCAAATCATCTTTGAGAAGAAAGGAATAATAAAATTATCCTAGTAAAACCACTAGGGGATTATTGTTGCACTGGAATATCAAAGAACTTCGGATGCATTGAAGATTTATTGTCGCACAAAACATCGAAGTGTTAATGATCTTAATCTGAAACTGGGTGTTCTTCCTTTGATTAGGCACTATACATCAGTATGACAGTCTTAATACTTTCTGGTTAGACTGATAAATGCAACAGATTTTGTTACGTTACTCAGTATGCCTGCAAGTTAATATAGAAATAAAACTATTTCCTTATAAATTTTAGATTATGCAGAGGTAAGCACAGTACAGCTGTTGCCTTATTTTGCAGTGCACACTGTATTATGAAATGGATTAAGCAACTTCCCACCCCCCAAACAGGAAAAATTATGGGAGTTTTTCCTCTGAGCTGATGTTCCTCCTAACAAATGCTTCAGTTCAAACTGATCAAGGCATTTAACATTTGAATGAGCTTACTAATTTAAGCAACAGTACTATGCTTACAGCCAGGAGCATACACACCTCACCTAACTGACTGAGCAAGGGGGACCTGCAAGTCCACAATTATTCTGGAATTTTCACTCTGTGGCTTACGAGTACCTCCATCTCATGTTTATTAGCAAGACTCAAACACAGCAAGAACAATCACATATTTCCTAAGATAATGAGCCCTTGTTAATTCTTCATTTATCCTTACTAAGAAAACCTAAGAAACCAAGCTTTATATTGCAAATGGATAACAGAAAAGAGCAAAAATTTTTCCTAAGAGTCATATGGGAATAAAATAACTACATCCATTTCAAATTATTTCATGCATACCAAACCTTGCAAAGCAGGCATGCAAACATTCATGCCTAGGCACAAAGTATTTCTGCTGAGAAATGCAATCTTTCACTTGCACATCGCTGTAAGTTAATATAAATCTTTCAAAAGATTCCTCAGTATTTTTCATTTTTCAAACCCGAATTTAAATAACATCCATCAAGAATTCACATAAGCAGAACAAGCACAGCAACAACAAATGAAAAAACGACTCTCTGAAGCAGACAGTTTAATGCCCAGCACGCAAGACAACACAAACAAAACTAAAAGCAATGGCTCAAAATAGGCACTGTTTTTTCTCTTTTCATCAAAAGCTGATTATAACCCCTCTAAGAAACCAGCATGATCTCCACAGGCTTCACTGTCCTATATGAGGAAGATACAGTGGCATTTATTTGTTGGATTCACACAGTGGGTGTGTGACCCGCTCGAGCAGGGTGTGGAGGGCAGAGCTGGGCACACATACAGCTCCTGCCCAAGGTGCACAACAAACAAACACTGCTGCTGTTGCAGGACCACCTTCCCTACACAATTTTTCCTACAGGTGATCTCATGCCGTGCAATTTGTAACAAGAAACTGAGAGAATCCAGGAATCAGGTGGCTCCAGAGAATGCTCGCTGATTTACAAGGTTAATTTCCCACAGCGGCATCCAGACAGGTTAGTGAACTATGAAGCATTTTCCTTTCAGTAATGGAATGGAATAACATGCTGACAGAACAGACTGAAAATACTTAATTTCTCCCTCTTACATAAGAATATTTAATGTGACTTCTAAATGACCCAGCTGAGAGAGGCATTCTTTCCTTAGATAAAATACATGACAGAGAAGAAAAAAAATATCTTTTGAAACAACTCTCCCTAAATTATATGGGCTTTGCAGGATATTCCATGACCAGAATGAAATCTAAGTAAACAAAGGAGGATGCCAAATTTCAGATTCCTAAGGTTCATGAAGTTGAATTCTACAGCTCATGATGACCACAGTGGTTTCAGAGAGAGGATGACAACGTTTGATGTTGGCCAAGAGTCCACAGGAGATGATGATGCTACTTAGTGATGAACAACACACACCTCTGAGTTTCCCTGTCATTCTGAACAGAATTCCTGACTGTACAATCATGCAGCAGAAAGACAGCCAGGAACCAAAGAAAATTCCCAAACAACCCCACAGAGAAGCCCCCCACCAGCTCTGCACTGCTTTCATCAAGAGGTATCAGACCACAGCTTTTTTAATGACATGCTCTTCACAACAGTACTCCATACATGAAATTTCATGTGAATAGCTGCACTGAACATGCTGGAATTACAGAAGAAATTTCCAGCTGCAGTAGAAAATTAGACATTTGATGGAACTGAGCAACTGAAAGTGTTTGTTATAAATATCTACAAGTATTTTTATAAGAGTCCAGCATCACTCTATCCTGCATCTAAGCAAACAAATATTTAGCATAACCTGCTCAACTCTGCAGCATAACACTAATGACAAGATTTCTTTTAAAGGTAATTTGTATTATTATCACTCTGATAATAACACATTACTGTCATTAACTGCAACTCATGAAAAATAAAAATACACTGCTTAACATGAATATTGCTTTCTGTTGGTTTAAAGGAGGAGGCTGACTGTCATTCTGCTCCAAGAGAAGCATACAAGGCTTGGCATGAAAACCCCTTTGGTTTATATTTTCGAGAAATCACCATTTCCCCCTGGCCTTGGTCAGAACTTCTTTTAGATTCCCTAAATGCCACCAAAAGCAGGAGACATTGGCTCTACAGTTGGCCTGTTCAGGAAGGTATGAGGGATTTTCCAGATAACACATTCAAATAGTCTCTGGTGAGTACACTAGGATTTATGACAACAATTAATACAAACTGAATCAAAAAGGAAGATAAAATGTTTTAAGTTTAGATATTATTGCAAATTCTGGTTTTTAAGATCAGAATTTTTCCAAGAATGCTCAGTCATTCTCCTGCAGCAACAGTCTTTTGAGCTGTCAGTGTGAATTGTCCACGGTTCATCCTGAAATTAAAGAAAATCCCTGGCAGCAAAAGTGAAGAGTCAGCCAAAACCTATCCATTTCACTCACTGCCAACTTGCTCTCAATCTCTCCATTACTCTCTGGAAGCTCCTCTACCAACTTTCCTTTCTTTTCCTATGTTAAGGGACAGAGGGATGGCTCTTCATACTTTTGGAGCATCTTCAGAGAAAATTTTAATAGAAGTATTATTTCCTCAATCTCATATTACATAAAACTATCTAAAACAGCCTCTCCTTTGGAATAAATTTGATGCCACCACTGATACGCCCATTGCACTTTACTACTATCTGAATAGGACCGAATGTTAAGTGATCTTGTTTTATTGTTCTAATATAATACCGAGAAGAAAGAAAAGTCAGTTAAAAAGCTTATTGCTGAAAAATGAATTTCTTATGAATTCTCTCTAAGTGAATAGAGAGACAGATTGCAGCTTCCTTATGAAGGAGGTTACTGGGGAACTGGCTTCTCTAATTCACACTCTCAAATAAATCCATTCTGACAAATGCTTTAAAACACATGTGAAAACCTTCTTTTAGTGTTAAAAGAAATAAAAAATACATTAGGAGAAAGGAAATTTCCCTACATGAAGACTCCACACAGTACTTCAAGAGACACTTCAAGTGCAGCCATATGCCTATGAAAACTGGATTTACACAATCTCCTGTCACTAGAATTCGTTTATTGACAGCACAAAGTACCCAGTAACTGCAGGGTCATCTTGCACTAGCATGCAGCTTCCCTCCCGCCTACAGAAAAGGTGTTTGTTTGCTGCTATTTCAGGAGTCCTGTTCACCCTGACCTACAGCGCCCTGTTTTTTATGGTAGATACAAAGCATACTGGAAGATGGAGGAAATCGAGTCCCCTCTACCAACAAGTAGACTAAAACCAAGCTTAACTCTGCCAGCTTTTCTGTTGGTAATTACACCAGGTTACAAAATTGCTGTTACAAAAAACATGATCAAACTTCAAGGAACCACACCAAAGATCTGAGGGATTCTAAAGTAAAGTTAAACAAATGTTTTCAGCCCACTACACAGACACTCATTTCTAATACAGTAAAAATACAGGACTGATGTGAATATTTTAAGAAATCATGGACTAAGCCAGCCTGAACTCTAATACAGGTAGAATCACCATTTTTTTCAGGACAATAAAGCTTGGAACTTGCATACACAACAAAATCCTTCTCCGCACGATTTACTGGCAGAAATCATCCACAAAGTTGGCCAAAAGAAAATTTTGAACCCTTTCACCTTACATATGCAGTACAAAACATTACCTGCTGCACTACAGAGAAGCAAGTCTTTTAAGAGAGTCACCTGTACCATGCAAAGTCACAGTAAAATATGACACATTTTTTCCAACTCAGTATTTATGCAGAGGGCGGAGTGTACAGGGAAGGGGAGAAAAGAATCATTATTTAATTGCAAAGCATTGCTAGAAGAAAAGCAGGTTAAGGCAGCAAAAAAGCCAAATGCCAGTAACTTTAGCTGAACAATAGTAACTAGAGACAATTGCCACAACAATTCCACATGGCTAGAATTAAGATTTGTGACAGCTCAGAGCTAAAGGAGGCACAACTTATGACTAGTTTCTTGCTATGATCAGAACAACTGCAAAAACAGAACCAGAGACACAGATTCTTGTAATGAAGACACTGAGAAACTACACTGATAATAAATCAGAGTTCCTCCCTGCAGTTATCAAATGGGATATCACTTCAGAAGCCTGATAACCTACACAACACAGTCTGGCTGCCAGGCTCACAAGAGATGATGCGAGCTTTGGGCTAGAAAATAAATATCCATTACCATGACCTTTCTACTGCACGTTACTAAGACTTGCTCCTATCTGGAATCCAAATATCTTGCAGATAAGTAACTTGCACTTTCATTGTAAGGTCCACAACTACCTGGAAAACCATTTACTGCATCTCTAGCGTAAATGTTATCTTTCTCACAACTGAAAGTTAATTACAAATTATGGATTCAGCCCAGAATGATTCACATTTCCCCTGGGGGTTAAGGAACAGAACCAGATCATTGCACACAATCACAGCCATAATGCAAAATAAATCTGTAAGTCTCTTAAACAATTGTTGCTTAAAACTCTTTAAATGAGTCTGTTCTGTGGCTCAGAAATTAAGAGGAAAATGACAAATGCAATCACTTGCAGTGCATCCGAGCCCTGAATGACCTCATGACACAAGTCAAGCCTGTCTAGGCCCAACACCATCTTCCGAGAACATTTCATTAAAGCTGAAAGAATACTTATTTCTACCTACAAGAACCCTAAAGAAATCATTTCAGGAAAAAAGCTGTCATTAGTACCAGAACATGTCTCAAATACCTGCTATGTCATTTAGAAACTGCATTGCACCATGACAGCAACTTATTTCTAGAACACTCTTTTTGACAGATACAATGCTATTGCACTAAAAATAACGTGGGTCAAACAATGAGGAAAGGAGGATATTCTAACACAGACATGGCTTACTGCATTTGTACAATGTTTCAGCAACATCTAGAAAGAAAAAAAACCTTGTTTTAAGGCCTGACTGCAAGTTAAAAGTTTTGCATTCTGGTTGGGTCACAGGGTACGAGTAACTCACCCACCATCACAGGCCTGGTGACAGAAGGGCTTTCCTGGTGGCAGAAGGGCTTCCCTGGCGCAGCTGATCCTCCAGAGCCTCCTGAGGCCTCCCCCTGCCCTCAGGCACGAGGCTGCTCTGTCCAGGGCCGTGCCCAGCACTGCACACTGACCCCAAACACACCAGGAGCCCACTGGGGCCACAGCAACCGCCTGGCGCCCCCAACACTCCATGGACAGCAGCCCATTATGACCACAGCAACAGCCTGGCACCCAAACATTCCCACCACTGCTGTCTCCTGGGAAACAGATGCAGAACCCAGGAATATGATTACCCCTATTAGCAGTACCACGACACAGGCTACCATTGCTACCAGTGATAAAAATTCAACCAAAATCCCATCCATTTCATTCTGCTGCCAACCCTCTCTGATTTAGCTAAGAGAATCATCTACATTTCCTCCAAAGATCTGATCTACTTCATAAACCATTTATTTCCAATTTCAATCCAAACAACTTGCATATAAATATTTTACCATTTCCCTAAATAATATCCACATTTACCTGGAAACCATTTACTGCATCTCTACTATAAATATTACGTTATTCAACTTCATTACAAATTTATCTCAAATTTAGAGTCCAATTTAGGTCAAAGTTTTCAGCCTTCCTAAAGTACAGTTCCATTTTTAACCTGTATTTCCATCTTCTATCAATACATAGTAAAAGCAAGTACACAATGCATTCAGTTCCCCTTAATTTTTTAAGCCAAAACTAAAAATAAGAACAAACCCAAACTTCAACCTGGTCACTGTCACAGATATGCTCTCAGACATACTTTCTCCATTTTTGGACCATTACCTCACTCTTCCTGATACTCTTCATATTGTTTTCAAAATCTTTGCACAGTGATTTGACCATTTAACTGAGACTTCAACAGCACAGGAACCAGCTTTAGGCAACCCCTGGACAAAGAAGTTAATACTCATAAGCCTATTAAACCCACCCATTTTTCCTAGAGTTCAAAAGCTCAGACTGTGGGGGTTTCTGCAACAAACGCAACCTGCACGCCCAGAACCTGACGGGCACGTTCAGTTCGAGTCGCCTGTGAGGACACCCACGGCCCTTTCTCCTTCATGAGGGAAGCACCGCACTAGAGGAGTAGAGGAGCGCCCCTCTCCATGACGCCCTTCCCGCCAGCGAACACCGCACGCCCTCATGCGACATCACACGGCTCGCCCCACCAGTCAGCACCCAGAAACACGGAAGCAGAGGATTGCTTTCTTCCAAAGTGATTTCTCATTTCCCGGGCTAGGAGACACACTTGTGCTGCTGTGATAGCTTCTCTGCTTCTGCAGAGCACAGACAGTACACGCGGCTGCCGCGCCAAGCCACAAGAAAGAGCCGGCAAGAGCACTAGATCTGACGAAAAAGAGATTTCTCGCTTCCCGGGCTAGGAGATGCACTTGCGCTGCTGCAGGAGCTTCTCTGGTTGCGATATAAAGGAGAAAAGAACCTACACAGAAAAATGCAGTGTTTGATTTCATAATGTATGTCCTGAAGTCTCCACTGTGATCCAATCCCAAAACATTCCTGCAGTGTCAAGTCAACAGCTGGAGAGCAATTGTTTGGGTTTTGGGTTTTTTTATTAGATTTAAGAGGGAAAATTTAAGGGAGATGCTCGATAAGCTTCTAAGACTCCAAACCACCCAAAGAAGGTAATAAGAACACGGCAAAAAACTGTCTGTTTTTCACTAAACAGGATTAAACTACTATGGGAGACTTTTTTAGGCAAGTCACTATTAGGCAGAGCGGCAGTACCATAAATTAACAGCCCTGTTGTTCAATTCACTTTTGGAAGAAATTCCAGTTCTGAGCTAATTGAGTCAGTTGGAAGTCATCAAAAACTGTGGATTGCTGCAGAGGAGAAGAGTTTTTCCTACCCCTTACCTAGTACCAAGGAAAGTAAGGTCTCCCCAACAAGATATTCAGAGATTACTGCTGTGAAATGAGTCTTCTTTGCAAGGAAGGAAGCTGCTGTTAGAGCTCCTAGGGTCATTCTAAAAACCTCAGACAAAAAACTCACAGTCAATTCTAAAGAAGCCACCAGTAGAAATACCAAACTCATTTGAAGCATCATGCAGTGCCTGGGTAAGTAGGAAAGAAAAATGGAGAAAGAGTAAATTATTACCCGTTGAAAACTAGACCAAGCAAGATGCACAAGTTGACCACACCTAAAAAAGGCACTGCTTCTAAATGGGGACAGATCTTAAAACAATAATCCTGAGTTTATGCACCTGAGAATTCCAAGATTTGAAGAACCGACTAAAGAAAACCAAACAAACAGCAATAACAACAAAAAGAAACAAGGATTAAAAACTTGCCTGTCAATAGAAATACCTGTTTTATAGGAGTTTTTAGTTTTGGTTTCAAAGATTTGACTTACTCCCAAATGAAGAGTCCACAGCAGCCTTCATCCAGAAAGAATCTCCAGGACTAGCCTTGCAAACATTTAACCAGAAGCAGGCTTCTGAAAGCCCAGCTACAGTAGCTCAAAACAGCAGCTAATTCACTCTAACCATTACCTTTTCCATCTTCCTGTACACAGATACAACATAAAGGCACAGCCTAAAGCCTTTTACTGCATCTTCCCCTTGCCAAAAGTTTTGGCTGCCCCAGCTTAGGACAAATTGAGAAAGAGACAAGAGAAAGCAGCTAAATCCTAAGGAAAGTGCACAGCCCTTCCCTGCTCTTAAACTCAGGCTCTTGATTGGCTTTAGCTGTAGACAAAGTCAAAATATGCCTTAAGTGCCTTAAGCAAAGAAGAGACTCTATTGGTTGACAGAAAAGCCCTCAAGTCCAGTTCAAAGTTCAGTAGCATTGCCTTTTAGAAAGTTAACTAATTCCTAGACATAATATAAACATAACAGAGCATTGCTAACATTGCTAGACACAATAGGTAGGCTGTAGGCCTAGGCCTCCTGTAAGAAATAACCCCATTGTCACACAACTGTCTTACACCAGGATAGGTGCAAAAAGACAGGAATTCACTTTCCTATTTATCTTCCAGATTATGTCTGTCCTGATTAACTGTTAGAAACATATAGAAAGAGGTGCAAGTACAAAACCTAGAATATTAGATGTATTTATACAGACTTCCACTGTCATTTCCAGAAACACCTTCTCTCAAGAACTTCACTCTCTTTTCCAATTTCTAGAATAAAAGAGACAGTATTCCTAGGACACTAATTAATTTTCAGCTGAATCTGATTAGTGCAGCTGCTGGACTGCAGAGCCTTGTCTTGCACAAGTTACAACTGAAAGCACAAAATACTGGATGGGAGAATAAAATGCCTCCTTTGGTTTTTCCTCCATTCAAAGGTATGGATGTGTCACCCAGAACACTTTGCCACTAGCTCACCTCTACTAACGTCTTGATACAGATCTACAACAATTTCTGCAGGCCAATGATACGTGAGCTAATTTATAAATAATGAATCAAATTAAAATACATTCAGGTAATAAACGTGCACATTTACATAGAAAACATTTGCTGAAAAACACTAAACACTAGCAACAAAATTGTATTTTCTCATTTTTTGACAGTATCTGGATCAAAGAAAATACACACCATGACTAAGCTCTTGAGTTTGAAGGCTAAAATGGATTTGACAGTAAGGGCCCATGACACCTGGCACTTGTTTAGTCTTGAAATCTCTAACCAGATGCAATCTCTGTTGGCTAACTTCTTCACTATTAGAAATTAGCAGAACTCCTGCACTGCCACAGTGACTGCAACATGTTCATGGTTTGTTGGGACCTAAAATCTCTCCACTTTTTTTTTCCTTCTCATTATATTCATGGCTTTTCCTCCCCAAATCTTCAATTTTTTCCCCCTCATTAGAAGAAAATTCCTTCTGTCCTAAAATCTGGGGGATGTTTTGAATGGTTAGATTCCAAGGGGGGGTGGAAATTTCTCTCCTACCAAAATTCAGAAAATAGTTTTCTGATTCTTTTGCACTGCCCGTAACTTCACTGTTATTGATTAGTCAGAATCCTCACAGCAAAGGTTAATTTAACAAGGATGCAGAGAGCAGAACTGCATTTTCACTGCCTAGACTAGAAAAGAACTGAATTTTCCTGGGTATCACAATTGGATACCGCTGACAGAGGCTGCCTTAAACTGGCTTTATTATCAAAACAGAAAGAGGGAGAATGACAGCAGGAAAACGGGAGAAAAATCAGAACATGCTGAACTCAATGGAAACAGAGAGTGCAGTTAAGATCAGCTCCCTGGCTAGAGGTACTGAGGGACAGATGTCTGTATTTGGCTGATCAGAATGAAAGAAATCAGCATAAGGGGCAAAATGTCTAAAAGTGGAATGGATGTAAGAGCAGAATTCTTTGCATTACAGGCATCCATTGAAGGCTATGAAGGCACTCTTTCTTTCTATCATTACTTCACCTTATAATCTCAGCTGATATAAAGCAAAGTGCTATAATTAAAAATGAATTCATTTATTCTGAACACATTCCTTCCTTCATCTTTGTCTTTAACTTTGCTCTTAAAAGCTTTAACACATTTTTTTCATTTGACATTAAGCTTCCATTTCTTCCCTCCAGAGTTATGGCACTTCCCCATGTGATGCAGAGGTATGTTCAAGTCAGTGCACGTTCTGAGACTGCAAATCACAGAATGCAATGCTCTGAGCAATGCTTTCCCTGAGACTTTGCTCTTGCATGTGCACCAGAAAGCTTCCAGGGGCCATTTTTGCCATTGAATACCAAAAAAGGTTACTACTATGATAGGGGGGAAAAAAAAGTCAATTATTACCCAACAGACAACATCAAATGCACAACACAGCATCACATCATGGAATGATGATCACAACTTGTGTGGGACAACTGTCAAAGCAAAGACTTGACCGAAAAATTCAGTACAGTTCGTACTGAATTTCAAACTTCAAGGAATATTTTGTTCTTTAAAAGACACATTAAAAAGGAAAGAATTCGGTAGCTACAAAGACAAAATTATAGAATTGTCACTGAATAATGACTTTCCTTGGGTATTTTCTTCTAGCTTTTAGATTTTTATCTTTTTTAAGAAATAGATTGAAATAAAATTTAAAACCTCCTCAAATACCGCTGAAATCCAGTACCTAAATATTTAGATATACCTGTGCCGTTCCACATAAAAAGTTGTTCAAATTCACTTGCTACTATAATCGAGTTACATCATGCTTCATCAAATGTTGCAGTCGCTTCAAAAACTTTTTTATTTCATTTTAGAAGCATGGAAACAGAATCCCTGTTGTACAAAAATTTGGGGTTCACTTTCATGCAGAGGATCCAATACGAAGATGGAAAAGTAGAAAATTAGCATATTAAATCAACTACTTTGCAGAGTGATTGCACAATGCACTAGAGGATCAAGTTCCTTTCAACAATTCATTTTCAATTTTGTGACAAATCATGATATACAATTCCTTTTCTATCACGTTTTGATTTCAATCTACCTACATGCACGGAGAAATATTCTTGCTAGGAGTATGTAGGAACAAGGTTTAGATCTTCATATCAGTATAGGAATAATTTGATGCCTGCCTTCACTAGAGGAGAAAATGCCTATGTTTGCAATAGTGATGGCAAACAATGTGCTTTTGTGGAAAATTCTTGCCGTCTGGAAAGGTGTTAAATGAACACTTTGTTAGGTTATTGGTTTGTTTTGCTGATAGCCAGAGCACTTCTTTTCTATCTTTGGCATTTATTGTTCTTTGCAAATTGCTTTCCTCAGCCGCTATAGCAATACAATTTAACACTACTTCAAGCATATCCTCACTTGGGACTGGAAAACACTGACAAAGAAATGCATCAATTAATCATCACAAATTTACTCAAAGTCATTAGGATGGAACTTACTCTCCTATATCAGGGTTCAGTTGTCTGCTAGGAATACAGCAAGTAAAATTTAGCACAAACAACTTTAAATGTTTATCTTTTGCTCAATAACCATCTTCAGGCCAGATGACACACTGTTAACATGCTAAGTCGGCCATTGTATTGACTACAAAAAAGAAGAATTAGATACACTTCTACAGATTTGACCTGTATTTGCACACACTAGTCAATGTTTTCTACTGAAAAGAAGAAACTCTAGGGGAAAAAAACCTATTAAGGTAAAATTAATAACTTAGATAAAAACCAAGTTAGGATAGATGGGACACATACCAAAGTTTTTCACATGGGCAGATCTATTACTCAGCACTTCAGACCTGAATGTGAGCTTTGACCCAGCACAGCTTGGAAGAACACCACGCCAAAATTGAGATCTCAAGCCGAAGAACAACCAGATAGATTTTCGTTCTTTATTTTCTGTACAGAGGGCAGAAAGTATGCTGCTTTACCATTTTCCCTCATGGAGAAGCACGGTTATTTAGCTCTTTGCACAGTGATACAACTTCAACAGCCACACCTTACCCAGGCACTTAATTTTAAGGACACCATTTATCTAATTGGAACCAAACAAATATCAGCACATTTCAGCTTCAATGGTTACATAAATCCTTTGTTACAAGCTGAGAGTTTCTGCAATGAAGTGGACAAGCAAGAAAGGAATAATGAATGGAAGTTTACAACTATTCCTCTGCAGATTTAGTCCAACAGAAGTTGCAAGAGCTGGATTTAGTTTTCCACCCCACCCGTCACATTTTTCACTCAATTATGCAAGGAATTCTCACGTCTTGAATCTTAGTGTAATAAATCAGATTTGCAGTTTGATTCCAGTAAGTGGTTTCAAATAGAATAAATTCTATCACAATTAACAGAATTCATGGAATTCGGTGTGTATTCCATCTAAATTTATCTGTCTGTGCATAGGTATTCTCATCTCAAGGGATTCACAAGAACATCAGACTCATGCTTCACATACAATTCTTTGTTTTATTGTTGCACTAAAAACACGTGCCATTTAGAGTTGCAGCTTCTGTACATTCAGGATTTAGAATAGATGATGTTCTCCTTCAATGACAAGTAATCTTTTTCTAGTCCTGTTTCCTACTCTAAAGTGAAAAAGCTCTAAAATACAGTTGGACCAATAAAACCCAATGATACAATACCTACTGCATGTTTCCAGCTGGAGTAGTATATGCAATTATCAGGAGTAAAAATATCTAGAATTCAACTATGTAATATTCTTATATGTATATCAGTATATAAATACAAGGTGTCTTACATATCTCTTTAAAATAAGACTAAAATTGTTGCATGTTCTAAAAAAATACTTCCAGACAGCCAAAATTTAAAAAGTTTTACAATTAAAAATGGGGTTTTATGAAATTATTTTACATCCTTTTTAATTATAGTCTGAAATGGTATAGCATTTACTTTGAGAAGAAGAACAATCTGCAAAGTAGCTAAAGTAATTTTTTATCTGTCACTAAATAGAAGATGAACCATTCCAATCTCCCTGGAAAAAAAGCATACCTTCTGGCAAAGTTCTCACTCTGCTCTATTCCTCTTTGTGCTGTGAAATACATGAGGAAGTAGAACAGGACAAGAAATTAAAAAACAAACCACACTACTTTGTATTTTCAATTTCTTGCTCACTCTTGTATCTGTATAATCCATACCGTGATTTTATCAAAAACCTAAACTCAAAATACTTGTAACAAAGATGAAGCAAAAAAAAAAAATCATCAACTACTTCCCTGAAATAAATTCTGAAATAGTTTGGGAGAGATTAATAGTTCTTAAAAAAACCATATTCACTAGCATGACTTTGAGGAGCTAAATAACAGGCCTATAAACAGTCTGCAATTTTTCAATACAAAATATCGTTATATCTTTCAAAAAAAATCTAATGTGCCAAGTCTTATTAGTATTAGAAACATATTGCTCATAAAATAAGAATTGCTCTTTTGATTATGAATTTTTTGGCACCAAGATAATAAACACTGATTAACCAATTCTACCTGAGATATTCGATTTTTTTCCCCTAAAGCAATTTCTCACTTCCCAGGCTAGGAGACCCTCTTGCAATGCTGCAGTAGCTTCTCTGGTTGCGCAGAGCCCAGAAAGCACACGGGGCTGCTGTTCCAAGCAAAGCTACAAGAAACAGCCTCAGAGAGCACAGGATCTGCCGAAAAAGCGAATTCTTGCTTCCTGGACGAGGAGATGCAGTTGCCATGCTGCGGTAGCTTCCCTGCTTGTGGAGAGCCCAAAAACCGCGCGGGGCTCCTGGTCCAAGCAAAGCTACAGAAAGAACCTCCGAGAGCACTGAGATCCACCTAAAGCAGTTTCTTGCTTCCGGGCTAGGAGACTGTCTTGGTTTTGATAGACAGGTATTTGCCAGGGAAGATTGGAGTCTCTCTTAGAATGTGGAGATTCAATCCAACGTGGAATATGATGAAATACATTACAAAGACAAGAACCTTACACACGTTTATAGCAGCACATCAGCTACAGAGCACTACAAACATTTTGAAGGAAAGGAACTAAGGTCTCCCAGTGGCAGCAAGCACCATTTGTTTCCTTTACAACAGAAGGTGCTTCTAAACCAGGACTACAACAAAAACCCCACACATTCAAGGACCTTCCCGAGCTCTGTTCATTTGCCCAAGCAAGCATGAGTTAGAATCGTGCAACTCCCTAATGCCCTATTATCAAGGGTCAGCAAGGGAGAAGAACCCAGTTCAGGCTCCCCCAGCCCATCTCCAGGTTTCTCTATAAGCCCTCCAAGGGGCTACCTGCTCCCACTGCAGAACAGAACCAGCACCCAGCCAGCAGCTCCTCAGTCCTGGCAGGTCAGCGGCACTTCCAGGAGCACACCAGGCTGGCAGCAAACTGCCCAAAGGGCACTCAGCCCTAGACCCTTCAAACCCTCCAAAGTAGCTTGGCCAGGGGGCAGGGTCAGCACCAAAGACACAGACACCAACCTCAGGAGCTCAGGGTCTTTGGAGACAGCTCAGAGCAGCCAAGAACCTCCCAAGGAGAAGCTCAGCAATGCTCCCCAGCACTGCTACCCAAGGTGACCTACAGGGACTGAGATCCAGCACCAGGGACCCTGAGCCTTACCCCCAGCAGCTGGGAATCCCCTGTCACAACCCAGCCCTGGAGAGCCCCCCCAGAACTGGCAATTCCCGCGGGTGCGTCCGCCCGCAGGCCAAGAGGCTCCGGCTGTGCCGGGACAGGGCCCAGGTCGGGCAAATGCTGCAATAAACAGGCGCACACAACTCCCACGGTGGGAACAGCTGGGCTCAGCCTCCTCCGGCGTCGCACCAAAGCCGGGCCAGGGCTTCAGGAGCAATGCAGGAGCTGCCTTTGGCCCCGCTCCTCCCAACAAGGCCACAGGACTCATCTCAGGGCCCTGTCCGGCCTCTGAACACAGAAAGGTCAAGCCATGTTTCACTAATGAGCACGGACCTAGCCCAGAACACTAACGATCCTGGCTACCGCACTACCGACAGGATACAAACACAACATCTGAGTTGAAGGCTCACCCAGAGGTCAGCTTTGCCTCAAGACTCTGCTTCAGGCCTCAGGCCTTCAGGAAGTCCCAAGCTGCTTGAACCTCTGCGCAAAGCCTGCTCCCATCTCCTGTGGAACCTCACAGATCAGGCAGCACTTCCTCGGCCCACTCCTGAGGCTATTTAGCCTGCCAGCAAAGAGCAGGGGCTGACCTGGGAATGACAGAAGGCAGGGAGGGGAAAGGACCCTTTTGCTTCCATCCAGAAAGCCAAAGGCCGTCAAAAAACCCTCTGGTGAACACCTGAGCAGCACCAGGAGATGAAAGGCCTGGCACTCCTGACTCCCAGAGCTCCCAGGCCTGCCTTGCCCCTCACCTTCAGCCCCCGTCTTGGACAGCAAGGCAATCCCAGGGACAGAAATCCAGGCTCCTGCTGCTCCTGGACGGAGGCACCCAACAGCTCTGTGCTGGCTCAACATGGCAGCAAAATCAGGATGCTGCTCTTCCTTGGGCAAAACTCCAGCCACTAAAAAGCTGGAACGCAGGACAACCCTGCCTCTCCACCGGGGCACTTGGATCCAGCCCTACTGACACATGGACATTTGAGACAGGAATCCATAACCCTCCGTGAAATCACAGCACAGCCTCCAGGTGTTTTCCTGTTGGTGTCCTCACTTACCTGGCATAGGCTTCTTCCAAGGCTTTGCAGACACTTTGCCTCTAGCCAAAAAGATTAACATCGCCTTCTTTCCAGCTTTCAAGAAGTCACAGCAAGTCATCCTGGTCCAATGTTCCACATCAGATTCTCCCATAAGAAGATAGATATTTTTCCATTCAGATCCTTTCTCAAGCTATCAAGAAAACCAGGACCCCACATGCACTCCCAGAAATTCTCTCAGCACCATTTGCTGCTTCTCTCTCTGCCAGGGCACCAACAAGTCCTGGGTTGCTTCTTGTTCCATGCTGGCCAGTGACCTTGGGCGATAAAAGAAGGCACCAGTATTGCTGCTAATTTTACAGCCACAGGCTTTCAGCTTCGCACAGGTTAAAAGCAGAAGCAGACACTCCTCCCCCTGCTGGAGCTGATGGGTCCATTCCCCGCTCTGCTCTCACAAACCCTTCAGTCCCGCTGCCAAACCCAGCACTGCTGCAGATCTGCAACACAACAGCACTTTATCCACGGGGGGCTGCCCCAAACACACATTTCCCATCACGGGTCCAGAGCAGCCCCAGCGCTTATTTTACATCTCCCCAAGCACGGCCAAGGTCCCCCCCAGGTGCACAGGAACATCAAATCCTCACGGTGTACCAAGAGCACCAACAGGTTCAACCCATTCAGGCAACAACTGCTCCAGTTCACTGCCGGGCACTGGCACTGCTCGGTGTGGGAGGATCCACTGAGCTCCTGGGTATACTGAAGGACAAAACATTTCCCATCATGTATCCAGACCAGTTTATTCACGGGGCTGCTCCAAACACACATTTCCCATCAAGTAACCGGAGTAATCCAAGTGCTGATTCTACCTCTCCCCAAGCGCGCCTAAAACCCCATGCACACAGGAACACCACATTCCCACAGGGTGGCAAAAGAAACTGGAATAGACTTCATCCATTATTCCTCAGACAACAATTAATCCAATTAACCACCGTGCACTTGCAGTGCTTGGTTTGAAGGGTCAATACACCTTCTGTACATGCTGAGCTACAGAGCATAAACACAAAAATGAATCTTGCTCTGTAAATAAAACCAAACAGAAAGAATAACCATAAGAAAATTCCATAGACAAGGAAACTCTTGCATGCCTTTAAGCATATCTCCTGAGAACTCAAATAGCCATTTACAACAGGAAGTATTCCCAAGCCAGACAAAAGCCCCGAACACTGGACCTAGTACACAAAGTTTCCAGTACAAAACCTTCATGCTTCATGACAAAGCTAAGACAAGGAAAAAAGCTCCTCCAGACAAAACAAGTTAAACACTCTCTACCCCCACGATAAAAGTCCCCAAAACATACCCCCAAACCAAAAGCAAACAAAGCAACCCAAACAAACCCCAGCTGCCCTGAGTGCCATTTATCATTCAGCCCCTTCCCAGACTGGGGACACCTAAGGGAGGTCTCACACACCTTTTCCAACTCTTCTGCCCCTGCTTCCCTGCCCCTCAGGCACCACTGCCCTGCCCAGGGCTGAGGCAACCTAAATATTATGGAACAAAAAACTTAAACTAGCAGAAATAACTCACACTACTCAAAAGCTGTCTCTGCTTCCAATAAGTAGCCCTTTGAAACATGATAGCACTTTCCACAGAAATTCTATAATTGAAGTCACTCCATAAACCAGCCAAGAAAGCAAACCTCACAAGGTTGTTTCTTCCTACCATGTTCTTCCTAGTGAAAGGCTAATTAAAACCTTCACTACCAGACACCAGCCAGGCCCACATGTCACGGGAGATTAAAGGGGGAAAAAAAAGACAGGAAAACTTTGGTACCTTCCCTAAACAACACACCCCAAGAGTACACGTCCTCCCCCCCCCCAACACCTGCAAACACATCAAGGCTTAGCATAGCTTTGATTTATAGGAGAACTTACCAAGAAAATTCTATAGCACAGCACAAAACTCCCCACATTCCCTCTACCTCAACCATAGGAAAGCTCAAGCAAGAGAAAACACTGAGACAGAATGCACAAAAAAATCCCTGATTTAGCACCAAAAAAGGCCAAAAACAAGCTAAATTAAAACAACGTCTGCCTCCTAACCACACATAACAGAATATCTTGGAATTCAGAGAGAAACTCTGACAAACACACAGAACAACAGCCCCTCAGCCCTACCTACCATCACCCACTACATAATAAACACAATCCCACACAGCACAGCTTATACAGAAACAAATGAACAAATTCTCACCGCACTAAAACAGCCTGGAGAAACTCCATACCCACACAGACAGACCTCAGCATTCCACACCGAACCACAGATCCCCACAGCCCCTTCCGGGGCCCTTTTGACCCCCACCCGGCTCGCGATTCGTGGGCTCTCTGAGGCATCGGAAGCGCTGATTGGACAGCGGGCCCTGGGAACCCACCCGGCCCCGGCCCTGCCCAGCCTGCGCTGAGGGCCCGGGGGCTCCGCCCCGCCCTCAGAACCGGCACCAGCCCCCCGGCCCCGATCCCCCGATAACCCTTGGCACCGGCCTGGGCTCTACCCCCGTACCGGCCCCGGCCTCAATCGCCCCCGGTCCTACTCCCTCGTCCCTGCACCGGCCCCGCCTTGGCCCCGCCCTGTGCTCTGCCCCAGACTCTGCCCCGGCCCCGCTCTGAGGGCCCGTGGCTCCGCCCTCTCCCTCGATCCTCCCTGGCCCCCCCACCCCGGCCCCGGCCCCGGCCCTGCTCTGAGGGCCCGGGGTTCTGCCAGATCCCCCGGCCCTGATCCCCCCCGGCCCCGTTCACCCCCGGCCCCAGCCCCGCTCCCCCGCTGCAAGCCCAGGCTCCGCCCCGGCTCTGACACCAGCCCAGCCCCGGCCCGCCCCATCCCCCCCGTGGCAGGTTTGCGTTCGGTTTGTGTCTGAGAAGTAGGATCTCTGCCAGAATGGTGCTGTTGGGAAGAAAGTAAATCTGCCCCAGGGATCTGCGATAAGGGATAAAGTTGCAAGGAAGGGGAGTATTTATAAATGGTCTCCGTAGTTCCTCGTAATTCTGGGTGTTTGGATTTAGCCTGGGATTGTCAGCTAAGTCATAAAAAAGCCAACCAGGCTTCTGAACTCTCAATGAATGTTTGAAACACTTCCACAGAAAGACAAGTTAACAATGATTCCAAGGCAAAATTCTAAATGGAGGGTAATGACTTCTGGGGGATTTCCTAAGGAATTGTGGATCTCAGGCATATGGACTTTTGGAGGTGGAATCCCAGTTTCAGCCTTGGGCACCTGCAGAAGAGGGACCCTTACCCATAGCAAGGAAAGCCTGCTGCCCCAGCGTGTCAGGTGCAGACATTGAACTCTCTGGGGAATAAGCAGCAAGTCCGCTCTGCCCCTGCCCTCACACTCGGAGTGGCAGCAGCCGCAAGGTGAGAGCTGTCACAGAATGATTGAGGGGACAGACTAGCCCCAGGTATGAGCTGTAAACGGTGAGGGGAGAACAGAGCAGCCACAGGTGTGACCTGTCAGGATAATGAGGGAGCAGACCAGCTGCAGGTGTGAGATGTTACAATGATGATGGGGCGGTTCCTGCCAGGGGCGGTTTAACAGAGGAGCCTCGGTTCACTTTTCCATTGAGCTGTAGAGGTTGAGGAACTCATGTTGAGTGTCTATGTGGGGTTGCTGCAGTGGTGGGAAAGCCTCTTATAGTGCCTCCACATGGATGTGGAGTGTTTCTTTGTGGCAGACAGCAGCAGCAGGTAAGCCAGTGTGGAGTTGTAGGGGGGATTTTTCTCTTTTTCAGCTTTGTTTTGCTAATCTCTTTTAAGTGCTCCCAGAAGAAAAAGGGCTTACGAAGGCAAAAAGAGTTCAAAATGAATAATGAAACTCCTCTTCTGTTTTTGTTTGTGTTTAAAGTAAGAGGGATTTCTCTCCACCTGGGATTTTATAAATAGGGGTACTTATACGTGTTTTTTTTCACTGTTGCTTTCTTTGATGATATATAGTCTTTTGTTTGATTTTTTTGGCATTATTTATTACATGTAATTTGGTTTTTGAGTGAAGATAACTTTATGGGTGGGTTTGTATTTGACATATGTCTTGGTTTAGGAAGACAGGTATCTGCTAGGTAAAATTACAATCAGAGGCTCTTTGGCAAAGATTTGGGAAATAGGAATAGCAGTTCTTTACTAGTATGTAATACAAAGCAAACAAACACAAAAAAAAACTCCCCCCCCCACCAAACAACTACAGCATTAATGACAAACGACAACAGTACCAAGAACCTTGAGGGCTTTGTTTCACAAGACCCAGGGCAGTTTGGTTTCGGTGTCCCTGCAGGATCCTCAGAGCACCAAGATGGAACTGTGGAAAAGTCCCGGCAGGTAGCTGGGATGGCAGGGTGTCCCGGCAGGCAGGGGCAGGATGTCCCGGCAGGGCAGGGGGTGCAGGGTCACACTGCAGCAAGAGGAGCAGCGCCGAAGAAAGCCGAAGGAGAGGCAGGGCCTGGACCAGCTCCCCGCGGGTGGCTGGGAAAACTCCGGATTCAGGCCGAACCGGTGATAGTAGATTTCCCAGGACTGGATCCCTTTGGCCACAGTGAAACTCCTCCAGCCAGCAACAGCCGTTCTCCCCTCCGCGTGCTTTTCGGCAGCTGAGCTCCTCCAGGAGCGGCAGACACGCGTCTCCCCGAATGCCGGAAGCAGAAAAGCACGCCGCTGCCTCAAGCTTTGTCTTTTACCTGCGTTATCTCCCCCTTCCACCTTTTGTCCACCTCTTTGTTTCAGTTAAGTACTCTCAAGTATCCAACACTTGATCTCCTTGGTAACTTGTGGGGAAAAAATTCTTTAGAGAAAGAAGGAACAAACCTAACCCCCAACAACATACAATTAAGTAGCTTTTTTGATAAGCTTCTGATATGTGCTATTGGGGTTTTGATCATTGTGTGCAGGGATTCAGATTGGGTAGGGCCACCCTGGCTGGTTGAAGTTTAGGTGTATTGTTAGAGGCAGCTTTTTTTTTTTTTTCCAAATTTTTTTCTGTTTAATGGTTTTAAAGCGGCCTTTAATAACTTATTGTGTAGCTTTATTTTGCTTGGCAATAGTGTATGATGAGGAATGTGATCTATTTACTTTACATTAGGCTTCTTAGTTTACATGTGGGTTAGGTTGTTTTTGAACTGAGTTGTGTTGTTGGAGGTTTTTATTTTGGTGGGGTATTATGATTTCCAAGGATTTGTTTCCTGAGGTTTACAGTGGTGTAATTGGTTGTAGTGTGAGGTATGGGGGCGGTTTTATTTATTTAGGGGTGGCTTTTATCATGGTGTGTAGTGTTTTTTTGGTGGGTTTGAGGTAAGGGGCAGTAGTTCATTTCTTGGAGTACAATAATATTTAAAATCAGATTATTGTTTTTTTGTGTTATAGGGATTTGTGTATTTAGCTTGTTTGGCTATAGTATGTGTTCTATAGTTATGGATAATTTGGGAGATACTGTTTATAGTTGAATGGATCTTTTAGTTTTAGGGTGGGGGGGTCCTGGGTATTTACTTTGGAGGTTTTTTCAGGAGACTAGACATAGGAGTTATTTTTATTGTATTTGGTAGCTGGATTAGGAGAAATAATAGTTGGCTTTTGTTTGGTGGATTTTTGTTTGTTTTTTCTTTTCTAAAACTCCTGTATTTGTGTGGTCAGGGTAGTGGTGTTTCTGGTGTAAATCTAAGCATCCATTACTGTTTGTGTGAATTAGGTGGTCCACAGGTAGTATACTGAGACCCTCCCACTGACCGGCACATAGATCTGCTGAGATCATGCATTGATGTTTGGTTTTCTGTATGGTACCTGACTAGATAGACAGCAGCTGGGTGACAGCAAAGAATTCCCAGAGGCAGAGGCAGCCTTCTTTAGCACACGGTATGGATTCTCATCTCTGAACATCCCAGAGATAATTGGAAAGCTCAGAGACACAGAGGGAATGAAAGCAGGGTGCCAGGGCAGGAGTCACTGGGAGGGGTTTTGAGACAGGTTTAGAGACAGGGATGTCCCAGATGTGACCCCTTAGGCTACGTGAAGAGAAAGTCTCATTTTGGATCAAAGTGCTGAGGTGTGCAGGGCAGAGCAGTCTTGGTGTGTATTGTGTCACTTGTCTGTTGTGCACTCTGTGTCTTTTGGGTGTCTCGTATGGTGTGTCTTTTGACTTAGGCCTTTGAACAACCTCTTGGAAATGCTAGGCATTGTTCTTAACAGATCCTATTCCTTGGTGAGGTGCTGATGCCATTAAACCTTATGCTTCGACACATAGTAGAATCCGTCTCTCTTCGCAAGCATGCAGGCTGATGCCTCTTCAAGTCTTGTTCTGAGCTGTATCACCAGCTGTGCACCGCCCTTATCCGTTCCGGTGGATTAGGTCTTGTAAGAATGCCAAGATAGGTAGAGGATTCTGACCGTAGGATTCTTGGGCATCTGTCTCTGTGTCTTCTGGGATAAGTCATCCCGTTGGCATCTTCTTCCTGCAGGGTTCTCTGAGCCTGGTCAGCTCGCCTTCAGTCTTACCTCGGTCATCTCGTTCTTAGTTCGCTGCTCCTTCAGGGTCATTCTTCTTGCCAGAGGATTTGTGTCCCTGTTGTGTCCCCTTGTTTGTCCTGTCCTGTCTCACGGGTGTTGGTGTGTGTTTGGCCCGGAGCTGCTCTGCCTTGCTGCTCAGTCTGGGTGTATGGGTAATAGTACAAGTCCTGGGGACTTGAAATTTGTGATGTAGGGTGTAGTAGGGCTGTAGAGGGTATTCCTAGATTGCCACCAGGTGTCTGGAGCTGTCCAGTTATCCTGCAGCCCTTTGACTTCTGTCCCAGCTTTGTTTCAGATGCAGAGGGATGAAATCCATGGCGGAATGCCCCATCCTGGGTGAGGGGGCTCCCCCGAGAAGGTCAGTCACTGTTTGTGTTTGCAGTGGAGGTGTAAATGGTGGCTATGTTACAGCGCTGTTCTTTGTCGTTTTTTTTAGGAGGTACGGCCGGATATCAGCGGGCAAGGTGAGCAGTGATGGGTAGGCAGTAGTAGTTACTATTGCTCAAGTCTTATTTGCTGGTGCAACTCTAAGCATTCACTGTTCTTTTTTTTTTTTTTGATTTTCGGGTGTCCCCCTACCAGATGTACTGGCCCCGGATGCCAGAGGCCAGATGGGTGCAGCATTAAGGTATATTTGTGGCGTGCTTCAGTCAGAGCTGGGAGGTGCTGTTTCACAGCAACTCGGCGTGATTTTTTGCTTTGCGGGTGCTGCTGCTGTCCTAGGCGTGCCAAGGAACAGAGGGAGCTGGTGAGTCGGCCTTTAGGCAGAGTGACCCACAGGTGTGCGCCGTGCTCAGCACGTACCTTTTCCTTTTGCTGGGTACGCTCCCGGCAGCCTCTGGAGCGGGATGAAGATCTGAGGGGGAGCCACGACAGCGGTGCTGAGGAGCCCCGGGGATTACTCTTCTGGAGGGGGATAGTCGCATTTTCTGTTTTGTGATCCTAGGTAGTGTGAGGAGGTGTGGAGCCAAAGTTTGGGTACAGCGGCCCTGAGGTGGACGCAGAGAACCTCTGGACGTCCACGGTGCTGAGATGTTCGTTTCTGTCGAGGATGCATTTCGCCTGCTGGTGTTCCAAAAGCTAAGTGTTGGGGCTGGCGGTCGGGAGAAGGGAGAAAACCTTTTCAGTCTTGGGTGGTGATTTAAAGTTACCTTACAGGAGAGGGCCCTAGTGGGATGGTCCCCTCAGGATTAAAGGGTGAGGGTTTCTCCTCAGCAGCACCAGAGCCTTGGCAGGGCAGTTCTGACCCATCTCCATGTTCTAGGGAGTTTGACATTGTTGGTCTCCTTTTAGAGTCCAAAGGGTTAGGGTGCAGCGGGGGATTCCTGGCCCAGCACACCCTGGGATCCCTTTCCCAGGAGCATCCTGTTATAGGGCAATGCTGATTGCGAGGTGTACGGTAGTAGGGTTCAGCAGGGGGGGGTTTACAGTGACACACAGAGGCTGAAGGAGGGCTTGAGAGGTAAAGGACTCGAGGGCTAGAGAGCACACAGTGAAAATCAGGGGTACAGGCTAGGATACAAGTCAGAGTACAGGTATACTGGCCCTCACAGCGCTGCTACCAGCACGCTTTCCCTGAGAGCAGGTGCAGGCAGCAGCCCTAGTGCGGGAACGTACCAGACGCTCTGACATGTGCAGACACGGCCAGGCAGGAAGCGATAGTGGGGAGCAGGATCCAGCAGGGCTGGGGATAACGGGGGTTTTCCCGCCCCACCCACCCTGGGATTCCCCGTCTCTCTGCAGCCGGTGGAAGTGCTCCTGATTTCCCTCTCGGGGCGGCGGTTGGTAAGGCTTCGTGCCTTTGCCTGTGCAAAGAGTTTGGCTCTGTCAGCCTCTGCCCTGTCTCAGGGCCACGTTTTTTAGGGTAGGCAGGGAACAACTGTGGATGTACCTGCCCTGCTTGCAGGACAGCTCTTGGGACACTAACGGTGTAGAGCGTCCCCGCCTTGAAGGTGTAGGGCTCTAAAGAAGTAGGGTTCAGAAGGGGGGAGCTTATAGTGACACATACAGAGGCTGAGGCAGGGCTTGAGAGGTAAAGGAGTCAAGAACTAGAGAACACACAGTGAAAATCAGGGGTACAGCCTAGGATACAAGTCAGAGTACAGGTATACCAGCCCTCACAGCACTGCTGCCAACACTGTTTCCCTGAGAGAGGTGCAGGCAGCAATCCTAATGGCAAGGCAATGCCAGAAGTCCTGAGAGGTGCAGGCAGTACCCCTAAGCTAGGGCCAGACAGGAAGTTCCCATGGTGGGGCAGAGTCCACAGGGTTGAGGTTCACTGGGGATGTCCACCGTGCGTTCCTGTCCTGCCCCAACCGGGGATGCTCACACCCCTAATGGAGGCTGTGGTGGGTGGGCTCAGTGCCAGTAATGCCTCTAAGGCTTTGGCACTGTGAGTGTCAGCCTCTGGACGCAGCTGAGGCGTGCTGCCCGAGGACCCGGGCCTTCTTAGGAGATGGTGAGTAGCAGAATTGCTGGTTTTTGGCTGACGTGCTGCTAAGATTATGCTTTGATATTTGGTTTTCTTGATTGTAGCTGACTTAGGAGACAACCGCCCGGCAACAGCAGGAATTTCCCTGAGGGAGAGGCAGCCTTCTTTGGCACCTGGCGTGGATTTGCCTCCCTGGACATCTGAGAGAGAAGTGGAGGGCTTGGAGCCCCACAGAGGGGATGAAAGCGGGGTGCCAGGGCAGGGGTCAGTGGGAGGGATTTTTTGAGTCAGGTTTAGAGACAGGGATGTCCCAGATGTGACCCCTTAGGCTACATGAAGAGAAAGTCTCATTTTGGATCAAAGTGCTGAGGTGTGCAGGGCAGAGCAGTCCTGGTGTGTGTTGTGTCACTTGTCTGTTGTGCACTCTGTGTCTTTTGGGTGTCTTGTGCTTCATGTCTTGTCCCTTAGCCCTTCGAGGGGCCTATTAAAAATCCTGGCATCCGTCTTAGCATATCTGGTCTCTGCCTTCCTCGGCCAGGCGTCTTTGTTTCGTGTTCTCGGACACACGCGTTGGAATCCGTCTCTCTTCGCAAGCATGCAGGCTGATGCCTCTTCAAGTCTTGTTCTGAGCTGTATCACCAGCTGTGCACCGCCCTTATCCGGTCCGGTGGATTAGGTCTTGTAAGAATGCCAAGATAGGTAGAGGATTCTGACCGTAGGATTCTTGGGCATCTGTCTCTGTGTCTTCTGGGATAAGTCATCCCGTTGGCATCTTCTTCCTGCAGGGTTCTCTGAGCCTGGTCAGCTCGCCTTCAGTCTTACCTCGGTCATCTCGTTCTTAGTTCACTGCTCCTTCAGGGTCATTCTTCTTGCCAGAGGATTTGTGTCCCTGTTGTGTCCCCTTGTTTGTCCTGTCCTGTCTCACGGGTGTTGGTGTGTGTTTGGCCCGGAGCTGCTCTGCCTTGCTGCTCAGTCTGGGTGTATGGGTAATAGTACAAGTCCTGGGGACTTGAAATTTGTGATGTGGGGTGTAGTAGGGCTGTAGAGGGTATTCCTAGATTGCCACCAGGTGTCTGGAGCTGTCCAGTTATCCTGCAGCCCTTTGACTTTTGTCCTAGCTTTGTTTCAGATGCAGAGGGATGAAATCCATGGCGGAATGCCCCATCTAAGGTGATGTGGATTCCCTGAGAATATCAGTCACCGTTAAAGATGAGAGTCGCTTATGTCAAATTTATTGGCACTCCAGTGCAGGCCCCTTGCATTTACAGTTTCAAACAAGTGGGTCCCTTGGCAACCGTCCTGGGCAGCAGCTCGACCCTGCTCCGGGCTGGGCTGAGGGAGCAAACACTTGGGGCTGGCACTGCTCCATAGTGAGGGTACTTGTGAAAACACCTGGATTGTCCTGGATATTTTTTTGAGCTTTCTACAAGGTCTTAAGCATCAACTTTGTAAACATAAATGGCAAGGACTGAACACATGAGGCGCTGGAAAATTATACACACCAAAGACACCCTTTTTTTAAAAAATAACTCGGTGGCTTATATGTTAATTTTGAGACTCCTTTTTGGCCAGCTTTACTGTAAAAGAATCTCATTTAAATTTAGTTGCTTCAATGAATTTTTTGTACAAATATGCTCTAGTGTCAGGAGATTAAAGCAGTAACACCAACATGCCCCCTCTGGAAGAAATTTCTGCGTCTCTTCAGACCTGCTGGTTTGCAGTAGAGTTTGAGCACATTTTGCTGCAGCTTTGGTTCTTAATAAGTGTAAGTCGATGGATTGCTGGATGATTTCCGTAAGTTCTCCTATTTTGTAGGAGCTGCACGGTGAGGTCAGAATTCTGAGGGAGGCCCTGGCAAAGCTGCCAAGGGCGAAGAACATGGATGATCCAGGGGCTTCTCCCACCTGAGTTTCTCCTGGAGCGTGCTGTGTGTCATGCCAGATATTTAACCCGGGTTTGGGGTGTTCTCCTGCAGTCCCAGCTCTAACTGCTGCCCCTGAGCCCAGGCCTTGCTCTGTCTCAGCACTAAACCTGGCAGGTGGGTGTGCTTTTCCAGCCCTTTAATCCCACAGGCAATCCCAGATTCCCGGAGCTCCCCGAGGCACAGCATGGACTTGCTCCCTGGGAGCTGCACTTCAGTTTGCCTGAACCAAGGATGGCCTGCCTATGTTTGTAACTTTATTCCTGCTGTTTTTCCTTTTCCAGGTTGTTGGCAAGAAGGAGAGAGCCAGTAGGAAGTGAAGCCATTGGAAGGCCTTATCCCAGTCCAAGGTTCCCACTGGTCTCTCTGACTCCTGGATAATTGCCTGACCATAACCAGAGACTCTCAGTTTGATTTCCTGCCTTTTCCAATAAATCCTTGCTTTCAGCTGGAGTGTGTTCATGGTATCATCCTCCTCCTCTTCCATGGATTTGTAAATAAAATTTCTGGCTTTTGTTGAGTCAAATTTTTTTATTGCAGGAATTGTGGCTCTTTTGTTCCACTGAAACTTCCCAACTCTGCTCAGAGTTTCAGATATCAAATACAAGTAAGACTGGAGTTTCTTTGGGTTGTTACTCCCACAAAACACAGATAATTTTTGGATAGGAGTAACTAGACCTGTTCAATTCCCCCTTCCCTTTAAACTCAGAGCAGAGGAGGCAGATTTTAAACCATTGTTCCATGAACTTCCACCAACTTGATGACTGTTCCAAAAGTTTTCAGTGTTAGAAATTCCTGAGCTTGTTTTCCAGGCAAGCTGGGATTTAGAGATTATTCCTTCCTTTTATTTGATGTTTTTTCTCTCTGCTTCTAGTAAGGGAATATTTATTTTTTCCAAATTTCCATCCTGATTAGAATTTTTGAACGTCTTAGAGCACATTTCCAAGGAAATCTACCAGATGCATGTTGGTAAATCAGAAGCTATTTCACACTATTCACCACCATGGTGCCATTTTTTTCCTTTCAACCCCCTAACACGGCTAATTCTACCCATGCACAGTATTACGAGCCGTAACTTGGTGTCAAGGTGTATTTCAGAGGTAGCAATAAAACAAAGTTGACATTATCTTTTGTAACTCTCTGCACCTCCTTGTTTACTAATAAAGAAATCCAGAACAAAACAAAGAGAAAAAAAAATCTGAAACAAAAGCCCCTACAACCACCCCCCCCAAGAAAGAGCACAGAAAGAGAAAGTATGCCAATATTATTTAAATAAAAATCAAATCTTTACCCCTTTAGAAAACCAGGCTCATTTATTATAAATAATGGTGGTTCTGATGTGTTAGGTAAATGAATTCATATCATTTAAAATATAAACAAATAAACACAAATTTAAAAAATAAATACAAAAATAGAAAAATATAAGGAACAAAAATAGAAATAGAAAATACAAAAAATATCCATTATATAACTAATTACAATATTGCATGTGAGATATATTATAATATATATAGTAGGTGTAGATATGAATATAAAAGTTAAATGGTAATGATAAAATATAAAAAAAATAAATACAAAAATTTTATTTTTTGTGGAACAAAGCTTAAACTAAAGGCTTTTTTGGGTTGAATTTTGTTAGAGGCAGGATGTTTGAAGTTGTGGTTGAGGGTCTTTTGGGGCATTTATTTGAGAGGATTTTTGGCCACGTGCTTTTTTGCCTCTGTTCTCTGCCTGTCCCCTATGCGTGTCCCCGGCCGAACTGTGCGGCAGGGCTGTCACCGTGTGGACAGAGAGTGGTACTGCAGCGATCCCCCCCGGCATCCCCGGGCCGAGCTGTGCGGCAGTGCTGCCGTCCTGTGGATAGGGAGGGGCACTGCAGCTGTCGCCCGTCCCCGAGGTCCGTGGCAGCCCCGGGCTGTGAGCTTGGGGACAGTGCTGCCGCCCGACCGTCCAAAGTTTGCGGGAAAATAGGCGGGAAAAATGCAGAAACCCCGGGTGCATGGCAGGCAACTGCCTGTGCGCGACCCCGACCACGGCGCCGCCTGGGCACAACTTTACACAGCATTTCCAGGTGTGCGGACACAGGATGTGGGCTCGGCAGTGCTGTGGCTGTGTTCAGGCAGTCGAATTAGTCAGGTGCCTCTTTAAGGCGCCGGGGGGCCTTAGGTATGCCATAAAAAAGATGGTGGGACGACCGTAAATGGCTTCACCCACAACCAAGACAGCAGCAAAGAAGGGCAGAGATCATGTGATGTCACTTCCAAGATGGCGGCTCGGCACGACGCGCTTGACCTTCCAAAGACGGCGGGAAAAAGGCAAGGACCCCGGGGGCGTCTACCTGACTTGCTTGTGCCCTGCCCCGACCACGGCGCCGCCCGGTCGCGATTTTCGGCGTCATTTCCAGGTGCGCGGCCACGGGCTGTGGGCTCACCGGCGCCACGGGTGGGCGGGAGCCGGGCCGGCGCTGACAGGCAGCGGCGGGGACGCCTCTCTCTGCCGAGGTCCTGCCACTGCCTGTGGCCTGGGCGTGGCCCTTGTGCCGGGCGCCCGTCCCGTTCCCCACGTTCCCGCCGCTCCCCGCCGTCCCCACACGCCCCTTCCTGCAGCCCTCCAGCCCCGGAGAAATGGAGGAAAACACAAAATCATTCTGGCAGAACCGTCGGCGGAGCTGCCCCGAGCCGTCCCCGTCCTGTAGCCAGCAGCAGGAGGCAGCTGCTCTCTGCTGCAAAGCTGAGCGAGGCCGAGGTAAGCAGAGGGGTTGTGGGGGGGACGCTCCGGTTGTCCGGGCAGGGCTTCCCGGGGACAGTTTCAGCTTCCCGCAGCTCTGGCTGAGGGCTGCAGGGAGTCCGGGCTGAGCCAGCTGGGAGCGGGGTCTGCTGTTCACATCCCCCCGGGAGCTGCCGCTGCCCGAAGAGGGCTCGCTAGAGCCTCGTGTCCTCTGTGTGTGCAAGTTTTTGATCGGCTTTGTAGCAAATGTGGTGTTTCAGGCTGGGTGCGCTGGGTTCCCTGGGTGGGAAATACCTTGAAGTAGCCAGGCTGAGCAGTTGCTGAGAATTCCAAGCCTGGGATTCTTGAAACAATGTTTGAATAGCTTATCATTGACCTGAGGCAGTGAGTCAAGTCCGTTTGTTGGAGTGGCAGAAATGATGCCACCTTCTTCTCTTCACAGAGGAGCACATGTACATAAAGGTAAACAGATTTCTTCTGTCACATCAGTACTCGGACCTGAGGAAAGTACCAGTTTTTTCCAGCTTTTCTACAGTTTTGATTCTGAGGTAAGTGTACCGTTTTAGGTATCCAGTAATTCTTCAGAAATTTATGGAAAAAGGCCATAAAAATACATTGAAATCTTATTCTCCCCTCGGTGGTTATTTAGAAGCATCTTTCTTTTGTTTCATATTGGAATTTAAACTGCTATTCCTGTGGTGGCTTTGTTGTTTTCTTCATACTAACACACAGTGAGTTGTGCTGTGTATGCTCTGTGAGCGCAATAAACAGCATATTCTGCCCCAGCTAGCTTCCATTCATCTCTGAGTTTAGATTAGTAATGTTGAGTTCCACTGAAGTGTTTTAGGAATAGCAACTTCCCAATTTCCACTCCTTCCAAATTTAATCCCTAACATCCATCAGGAACAATCAGTCTGCAGCCCAAACATGCAGTGGAAATGGAATTGTAGAAGTTCAGAACAAGCTGTGGTAAGCCCTGAGCTGGCACTGGCAGGGAACCAGGTTTTATGCTCTTAGGGGCAGTTATTTTTTGGAAATGCCTAAATGTCTGATGGTGGTATTTTTCTTTGCGGCTTCCAGTACAAAGCACAGCGTGAGCAGATCCTTGGATGTCTTGGGGAAGGGCTGCGTGACAAACATTGCGGTGAGCTTCATGACTGCCAGAGGATTTTCCAGGTCATTCTCTGCTTTTTCAACAGTCCTTTGTGTGATGAGGGCTCCCAGGTAAGAATTTAAAAGGAAAGCACCGAAACACCCCAAAGCACAGAAGTTTGCATGGCTTTGAGATCTCAAGCACAAAGTAAAAAGGAGCAGCTGACTCTGCCTCCGTCTTCTTGAAAACCTGTTCCTTGTTGATTTTCTGGATGTGTGGAGGGGGAAAAAAATTGCTTATGTCTAAACTATGCAATATATCTAAGACATATTGCTTATGTCTAAACCAGTAAAACCCTTATCAACTGGAACAGGTTGCTGCCATCACAGAGCCTCACGTGGGCACCGTGCCTTTGTGCCTACAGTCAGGGCCTTTTCTTTTTTGGGGCTCTCCATTCCCCAGGCAGCACATTTGTTACCTGAACTGCGCTTCAGCAGGAGGGAAACTCATGTGCCAGTAGCTCTCAGGTTTGGGAGCATCCACCCTGAGTATTTCAGGTATCAAAATCTTGGACAAAAGGACAAAATCCTCTCGCTACCTGGAGACTTCTTGTAAGAGTAGCTTTGAACAGAGAATGTCTTTCCTTCCCTGGAGTTGCTGAGAGCAGGTGGTGTTCATTTCACCTTGAAGTTGATCCAGTTGCTAATTCCAAGTTAGATAATTAGATCTTGATGGTAAAAGAACAAGTTATATTTTCTGTTTCAGAGTTGTATGCTGGAGATATTCCAAAGTGCTGCCCATGCCAGCAGAGCTGCCTATGAGCTGATCCAGGATCACAGCCACCTCACATGGGTCCTGCACAGCTTAGAGAAAAGGTAAGCAGAGAAATACAGGAGAAGTGGGAACAATTTGGCTGTCCACGGTAGAGTAATTGCATGACTGAGTATGAAAAGTGACAGGCAGGGAGCCAGACGCACCAAGGGCTGGACTGGCACAACTTGCTGAACTCTGAAGTGTCCCTTGTGGTTTTGAAAACAGAATCAAGATGCTTTCAGGTTGTGGTAGGAGGGATGATGGTGGAGGGGCTTCATGAATTGAAAACCACTTCCTTGAAAAACTGAGAAAGCAAAATGGCACTTTGGAATTTAAAAGGTAAAGACACTAATACGAACACCCTCAATTCACATCCTGTCACAGGACCTGCTGCACAGGAAGTGGCACAGTAATGGCTTTGAGCTGTCTAGAACATTCCTCCTCCCCTTGCCTCTCCCTCACATACATTTACATCCACCAAAAATCTCTTCTGCACAGAGCGCCCTGACAGTTTCAGGCAAGTGCACTAGGATATGGTCGCCTGTAGGTGATGGACCAGCTGCTGGTGAGCATCTGCCTTCCAAACGTGGTTTTCTCTTTTGTTTTGTTGTTGTTTGGTTAGTTTTGGGGTTTTTTTCAGGTTTCTGGAAAACAAAGTGATAAATAAAATGATTTCCTTACTCCATACTCTGGGGCTAACAAATTTAGATGAGAGAAAACAAGAATCAATCCCAGGTGAAGAGGAAATTTCTTCCTATTCAGCTTGTAAATGAATTTCTGTATGTTTTGGCCACATTAATCAAACGTATTTGATAAGTACTTTGTTTTAGTCGGTTTGCATTTCATCCTCTGTTTAGTTTGAATTCTATTAAGGCCAGGAGGATTTCTTTATCTCTGGTAGATGAATGGCTTTTTTCACCCTCAATTTGTGTCTTGAGTAGTGAATTTGGGTGTTATTTCTTTGAAAGGAGGATTTAGCTATTTGAATCCATGGGGAATAAAGTAAGCCTTCGGGAGCTTCTCTCACCTCCAGGCCGGGGGATCCAGTTTGGAATAGAGTTCCAGCCTGGAGTGTTGGGTTAACCGGAGCCGCAGGAGAAGAGCCTCATGCTATCATGGTCAGCAAATCTCGTTTATTTCAGGTAGCATACACACATTTATATCTTCTATAATCAGCTCATACATATTGCAAAAGTTAAGCTCAGGATTGGTGCTCAGACTAAAAGTCAGCTACGCCTCTTTCTACATTTCTTTGTGGTTACATAGTTTGAGTAAGTTTTAGTTTTACCGTGCTTCTCCCTCATATCTTTCAGCTACAAGGTCTTGTTATCGTATAGCAGCTGTGCTCAAGGACATACGAAGCTTACTGCCTTGCTGGTTTTCATGAGAGTGCCTGTGTGCTCAGCAAAGCTCTCTCATGTCTGCGTGACCTTTTGCAGCTAGCCAGTTATCAATCACACTCTCCACACTTCCCCCGTTTTCTTTTACTGCTATCATTGTTATCTTAAAATTATCAAACATTGACAATACCATACGCTGCAAACATTGCAACACACAAGGCAAAACTAAAAGCAAAACAACAATTACAAGCAAAATCACAAGCACTACTTGTATCAAATGTTTTAACCAGCCTGTAATGTGCGCTGAAGTTGCATGAAAAGTTCACTCAGTCGGGGGTTGTTAACTTCTTTGAGACTTGCGTTATAATTCTGGAGACAACTCCCACTACATAAAGTGAGTCAGAAACTACATTAACAGGTTCTCGGAAGGTTTGAAAAGCCCATATAACTGCCAATAGTTCTAACGTCTGGAGATTGTCCTGTGGGCTTGCTGGAATCACATGATGATGCCACTGGCCTGCCTTGTTCCAAGTAGCTGCTGCTCGGCGGGAGCGCTTTCCTGCATCAGTAAAAGCTGTAATTGCGTGTGGAATAGGTTGGTCTTCTCTCAAAGGTTTAGTAATTAATTGCCATTCTCCTAGCCAGTGCAATAATTTCGGTTTAAGAGGGCCTGTTGTAACAAAACTCGGTGCTTGTAGTAATGCCTCTGCCAATTCTGCGGAGTTGAGCAGAAACCAGTCCAGAGACACTTTTTCCATAGGTAGATGTATCACACTAGGTTCCTTGCCACTTAGCTCTATTGTGCGTAATCGGCCTTTCATAATTAACAAGGCAAGTTTTTCAATTTTTTGTGTAATTGTTTTTCTTTGCTGTAAGGGAGGGCTAATCCATTCCAGGACCCCCAAGTCCTCCATATTTCCTGGCCTCTCCCCCGTTTTCTTTTTCTGCGTAATAGCTCCTAGAAGGTGATCTTTGTTATTCCAAATAGTCAGTGAAACAGAAAGGGATGGATCGTACCTGGTGACAAAGCCATTGGCAACACACCACAAAATACTTTGAAGGGCACTGATTTGGTCTGCAGAAAGTATAACCGGAGCACAGGGGTCCGTGCCTTTTAAGAGGGGGCGCAACGCTTCTAGAAGGGTGTTAGGAATGCCAACTACAGGCTTAAGCCATTGGAGGTCTCCCAATAGTTTTTGTGCTTCATGCAAAGTGGACGGTGGAGCCTGGATGGTAAGTTTTTGCGGGCGTATTTGTCTCTGTGTAATTGTCCATCCCAAATACTTCCATGGTGCATGGGTTTGAATTTTTTCATCAGAAACCATAAGGCCATAATTTCTCAACATGGCAATGATGGATTGTACCTGTATGACTGTAAAAGGCGAGCTTTGGGCAAACAAAATATCATCCATGTAATGGTAAATAATTGTTTTAGGCATCGCTTGTCTAACAGGTTGCAGAGCTGTGTCAACATATAGCTGACACAAGGTAGGCGAGTTGCGCATTTCTTGTGGCAAAACTGTCCATTCAAAGCGCTTATCAGGTTCACCCCTATTAAGGGAAGGCAAGGTAAATGCAAACCTCTTAGTATCCTTTGGATGTAGGGGTATCGTAAAAAAGCAATCCTTCAAATCTATAACAAGAATAGGCCAATCCTGTGGTAGCATAGCTGGATTAGGGAGCCCTGGTTGTAGAGCTCCCATTGGCTCCATCTGCTGATTGACTGCTCGCAAGTCCTGTAGCAGACGATAACTTCCTGATTTTTTCTTTATAACAAAAATAGGCGTATTCCATGGGCTAGTTGATGGGCGAAGGTGTTTAAGCTGTAGTTGTTCCGCAACTAAGCGGTGTGCCTGCTCAAGATTTTCCCTTTTTAACGGCCACTGCTTAACTACCACGGGGTCATCAGAGGTCCAGGTCAATGGTAGAGGGAATGTCCAAGCAATGGCCATCACAATAAAGGGCGATCGGTAAGTACGTATCCCAATTGTGTCAGAACATCCCTTCCCAGGATGCAATCGACCTCCGATGGCAGGGGTGTCAGCGAAAACACTGCTTTAGCTTGTTTGCCGTCGATCTCTACAGCAAGAATGGGGGATCGTTGTGCAAGCTTAATGCTACCAATGCCAGAAACTGTGGTATTAGCTGGTAAAAGCGGCCACGTCTTTGGGTATTTGGCCGTATCAATAATACATGTATCCGCCCCTGTGTCCAACAATGCCTTATGCAAAATGATCGTTTGTCCTTGGTAACATAAACAGCAAATCCTTTTGGGTCTTGTAGATAAGTCTATGACAGGAAGAGTGATACCTCCTGAGGAGCCAAGGCATTTTTTTCCGCGCGGCTCATCAGATCGTGGTGGTATGCTCATAGTTAATTGCGGTAGAGGTATGAACTGGGTGATCCGTTGGCCTTTTGGAATGTTCACCGGCGGGAAAAGTGTATGAGCTATAACAAAAATCTCTCCTTCAGCATCAGCGTCGATAACTCCAGGTTCTACCATTAGGCCCAAAACAGACCCAGACGATCGACCTAAAATGAGTCCTCCTGTGGGTTGTCCATTAATGAGAATAGGTCCAAAAATTCCGGTAGAAATCACATGTGGACTGCTGTTATATAGGGTAACTTTTACTGCTGCTGCTAGGTCCAATCCGAGGCTGCCGGAGGTTGCTGGCAAGAGTTGCCCATCGATGGTGTGGCTGGAACTATTTGTGTCCCGGCGCGGCCCAGTTTCGCGCTGGTCTTGGAGTTTCCCGATCCAGATCGGCAAGCGGTGCTGTTGTGGGTATTGGATCGGCACTTGCCGCACCATACGCCCGTGGCGCCACATTCGCGGCGGATGTGTCCCGGCTTTCCGCAGCGGAAACACTTCATCCTCCCACCGGTATTGGGGCTTTGACGCACTGTCGCCGCTTGGAGGGGTGCGAGGGCAGCTAAAACCTGAGTCTGAGCTGATACTGCTTGTTCTCTAAAAGCCTGAGCCTGCTGTTGTAACCCCTCACCTATCTTTTGCAGCGCTTCTACCACAAATACCTGAGTGCCGGAAGGCATGGCTGCCGCTTTATCTAACAAATCTTGAACATTCCAATTCCCAGGGGCTGAAGCTATGAGGGAACGAGTGTTAGCATTCCCATTCTGCAAGATACATTGTTTAACTAGGGCATCTTGCATGTGCTCAGCAATGCCTGCTTTACTTAAAGCATCAATGATCTTGTCCACAAAGGGGCCAAGAGGCTCCTCCCTCCCCTGTTTTATCCCCATATAAAGAGGAACACCTCCTGGAGCTCTAATTTTCTCCATAGCTCTTTTAGCTACTGCCATGGCCTCTCTCAATTTATCAGGACCTAGGGTAGCTTGAGCCTCTACTCTATGAAGCGGTCCTTGACCCATAAGCTCGTCAACGGTAATGCCGAGTAAGGGGTCTCCTTGGGGTCGAGGGAGTGCGGCACTTGCAGCCGCCTCTTCCCTCCATCGGGCTTCAAACAGTAACCTTTGATGTGGGGTATAAATTAAACGAGAAAGACCTCTAACATCTGCGGGCAACAGGAGATTCATATTAAAAAGGAATTCTAACATTTGTTTAGCGGGTTCGCTTGTGACCCCATAGCTCGCTACGGTAGATCGTAGTTGTGACAAAAGTTTCCAGTCTAAATTAGTAACCTCCGCCCGTTGCCCTCCCTGTGGGTTGTTGTGAAAGATAACTGGGAGGGCGAGGGGGGACGACATCTGCTCCTGAGCTGCCGCGGCCAGATCCGTATCTCCCTCCCGCCAGCCCTGATTTGCCAGTGCCGCCCATACCTCCCGTCTTTCTCGTGCCATAGCCTCCGCGAGGTCCGATAAGGCTCCGGGGAACGGCTCCGTGGCAACAGGACAGGGAGGGGCATTCCTAGCCTCTGCATTCATGGGGGTAGGGGGTGAAGGCATTAGTGGAGCAGAGGGCTGTGGCGAGGGCTGAACGGTGGGTGTACTGGCCGGCTCTACAGAGTCAGATGACGGGAGGTCAACGGTTGCAAAGACCGGAGGGTTTGGAGCGGAAGGGTCATCCCCATAAGCCCTATTCCTAGTGTGCATTTCACGAGCATTATCGACAGCTTTCTTCTCCGCCTGACACATAAGCAATTCATTATGCACAGTTCTCCACAACTTGCTCATCTTTTTTGCTGGCTTATCATCATCTAGCACTAATTCCCAAAGCTTATCCCCATACCTGCGCCATTCGGCTAATTCATGAACAGTATGGGGGTTAGCAAAAGAGCCATAAGAGGTAGCATGGCTCAAAAGAGGGGGGAGCTCCTTATCTAAGTCAAGCCCCTTAAATCCCCGCTTTCTAAGAAAAGCAGTAAAGAGATCATACGCTGCTTGCCTTTCCATACTCACCGGTACCGTTGCAAACCCCCAGGCGTCGGCAGCGCGTAGCGGCAGGGCGCATCGATGTGACCACCCCGGGCGTAAATCCGCCGTCCAAAGGGACCCGACCCCAATGCAGCTCTAGAGAGGGTAGGGGAGAAGCCTGTTCGGGCGCCAGATGTTGGGTTAACCGGAGCCGCAGGAGAAGAGCCTCATGCTATCATGGTCAGCAAATCTCGTTTATTTCAGGTAGCATACACACATTTATATCTTCTATAATCAGCTCATACATATTGCAAAAGTTAAGCTCAGGATTGGTGCTCAGACTAAAAGTCAGCTACGCCTCTTTCTACATTTCTTTGTGGTTACATAGTTTGAGTAAGTTTTAGTTTTACCGTGCTTCTCCCTCATATCTTTCAGCTACAAGGTCTTGTTATCGTATAGCAGCTGTGCTCAAGGACATACGAAGCTTACTGCCTTGCTGGTTTTCATGAGAGTGCCTGTGTGCTCAGCAAAGCTCTCTCATGTCTGCGTGACCTTTTGCAGCTAGCCAGTTATCAATCACACTCTCCACACTGGAGTCCCTGGGAGCTCCCGGAGCCCATTGGAACAGCGCAGACTCCATCTGGCTGCTTAACGAGGCTGGTGCCTACCATGGTAAAAACTGAATCAACACAGGAGAGCACCTTACTTGCACAAGTTTGTATCAGGAAAATCCTTTGGAGTATCTGATGTTTGTTTTGGTGGGGTTTTCTTCTTACAGAAAATACTAAAGACAAGAACAAATCTCAAGCCTCATCTCATCAGAAAAATCATCACTCTCAGAAAAAAAACGAGGAAGAAGGTGACACTGCTGCAGACGTGGAAGTGTCTGAGCTGAAGAAATGCAGCCCATTGGGCCCCTGTTTTCCCAGCACCACCCTCCACACAGGGAGGGGAGACCCTCAGAGCTGGTGAACCTGGGGGCGAGGCAGTGGCCGTCACCTGTGCGTCCACTCACGTGGTCACCGAGGGGCTGCTGAGGTCCCTGGCCAGGCAGAGCCTCCTCAGGGAGCAGGACGTGTCCCCAGCCCTGAGGTGGCTGCGGAACCACGTCCCACCATGCCTGCCGGCTGCGCACGTGATGCTCAGGGATGAGACACTGAGGAACGACCTCTTCAGGCTTTACACCCGGCTCAGCCAGGCCAGCAGCGCCTCAGCTGGGCTCTCCAGGGAGCTCGGAGTGCTCAGTTCCATCATGTTGCAGCTACTGGAGGAGCAGGCCCTGTCCAGCACCTTCCACAAGCCTGTGAAATCCCTGTGCCTGTCACCAGCGACGGAAGAGGATGCGGACCAGACAGGTGCCTTGTCTTGTTCTTATCACTCGTTACGAGGCAGTGGTGGGAGGAACTAGGAAATTCCATGGCTTTTTAAATCCAGTTTTAAACCAGTTTACCCATATCCACCCAGGCTCATGGCTTCCCACAGCAGAAGCAGTGTCTTTCTTGGGATGGGGGCAGGGGTGGGTAGCACGGAGCATGGTTACTCTATGAGGTTTTCTGACACTACAACACTCACACTCCTTCTAAGAAACTTCCCTTTCAAGGACTAAACTGGAACAAAAGGTATAAAAGAAATGTAATTCCAAGAGGGAAAACAGTCTGCAAAAAACAGGTCCGTGTGGGCATGGATGCTGATTCCTGTTGCTGGTCAATGATAGCAGCTGACGGGTCAGATTTCAAACTATTTTATTTAACAGGAAACTGGTTTGTTCCCACTTGTGAGCACGATCATTGGCTTGGCATGGGCAAAGCCACTCCAGATTTTCCATCTAGGAAAACTAGTTAGGGAACTATTTTAAAATGTAGTCCTGGAGGTAAACAGCTTGGCCGTTTTTTATTACTGTGTGGAAAGAGAAGAATATCTGTTCTGATTTTTCTCTCATCTTTCTTCCACAGCTGTTTTTGTATTCCTGACTTCCGTTTACAACGGAGACACGTGGCTTGGAGCCCAGGAGCCGGATATGTTACTTACTCATGTCAGATGGGTCTGCACTCGTGCAGGTTATGAATTACAGGATGACTCGGAAACTCAGAAACAAGGAAAAGAAGCTATTATGTCTCTCTGCAAAAAAAATTTGGCTACATCAGGGCATTAATTCAGGGAACTAACACTTCATCTTTAACGTTCTCTGCTCTGCCATCATCACTGTGTGCCATGGAAGCCTCCTGAGCTGCTCTCATACAGACCTGACTTGTTTGGTAAAAAAACCTCAGTATTTTATTACTGTGTGCAAACTTAGGGGAAAGATTTTATTCAGTATCTCTCAGTGGAACATTAAAGCTTCAATTTCTCTTTTCTTGAACAGTCTGAGACAGAATATTACTTATATCATTTTTATTACTGACATTTTTAACTTTTTGTAGAACCAGAGAGACTGTTTGTGGACGTGTGTGTTATTAATATCCATCTTCTCTCCAATATAAGATGGGGAAAAAAAGGCTGCAGAGCTTCCCACAATGGGCTGTAAGTGCAAATGACAAGGAGCCAGAGGTTTAGTCATGACAATTTACTATTTCGAAGAATCTGGCTGATTTCATGATACCAAAACCAGTATGAATAAAAGACTGAACTCGGGAATCATGATGGTCTTCTTGGGTTTAAAAAAACTTTATTGGCTTGGAAAGACATTGATATCAGACCTGGGTTTTTTTATTACCCTTTTTTTTTAATTAAAAAAAGCCCTCATCCATCACTGCTGCTGTGATGTGCAACAAAAGCCCATCTTCCCTCCACTTGGAACAGGTGAGAGATGGAACTAAACCCCAAAGGATTTTCTGCTTATTGAGTATACGTGCAAAATCTGATAAGCTGTTCTCGAATGTGGCCATGAGGGTAGTTGAACATGCCACCCCACATCTGCAAATATGCAGTGCCAGAACAAGCACCTGTGAAAGGTAAACCAGGATTTATTCAATTGACTCATGACTGCGTCCTGTCCCGGGTCCTTTGCACAAATACTGTACAGGGGAAAACCAGAACTGCAAGTTCCTTGTGATATGCATTGAATTTCCAGGGAAGGGGTAAATAAAAATGAGATGCAAATAAGGGAATTGCTTCTACATTTAAATATTCTTGTCCTAAAGGAGCCATTGGCTCTGTACCAAGACTTGAGTTTAAATTTTCATTTCTTTAAAAACCCCCAAGCCCTTTAAAAGCTACAGTTTGTGTCATGTAGAATTACTAGCAGCTGACATGAGGAAATCTGTGAGCCGAATCTAGCTGAGCTTAGCTAAGTTTAACCAAATCTAGCCAAGTTCAGCCGAACCGAGCCAAGTTTAAGTGAACTGGGCAGCGTGCAGCCGAACTGAGCTGAGCGGCACCGAGCTCAGCCGAGCCCAGCTGCCTGCTCTCATGCCCATTAATTAGCGCGAGTGCAGTCACTGCATGGTGAGGTGCTGCTGGACCCTGTGCCCCTGTTCGTGTCCGTGCGCCGGCTTGCGGGACTCGGCAGCCGGAAAACACCGAGCTCTGCGTGTTTAACGTGAGGCAGCTCCGCTTCCCCGTGCGGCGCCTCGGCCCGGCCCACGCCACCCCCAGGCAGCCGAGCCGAGATTGGCCGAATGCAGCAAGCGGCACCGAGTTCAGCCGACCGAGCCGAGCCACGCCGAACACATAGAGCGGCACCGAGTGCAGCCGAACCGAGCCAAGCTCCGCAGAATGCAGCATCCCGGACAGGGCGGGGTCCGGGCCGGGCTTGGGACAGGGCCGGGGCTCTGTGAGGCACACCCTGGAGGCGGCCGGGGGCAGGGCAGGGGGGTACCAGGGACGCAGCTTCAGGGGCGGGTCTCGGGCTCGGATCAGGTGCACGGGGCCGGGACGAAGTGATTTAATCTATGGAAATCGCTTTGCCAGCCCTTTGCTCACTCTGAGCTCGTTGGAGACAGGAGCCCACTGTCCGGGCTCACAGCCTGGGACAGGACGGGATTCGGCTTCCCCTCCTGTCCCCCCCCTCTACCCCTCATTCCTCTTCCCCGTATTCCCCTCCTTTCTCTCCCTTTTCCCCCTTTCCCTCTCCTCCCCAAAGCCTTTCCCTCCCATTCTGGCCTGCCCTCCTGTCCCCCCTTCTAACCTTCCTTTCTTCTCCCTGTATTCCTGTTCTTTGTCCCCAAAGCACTCCCCTCCTCTCCCCCCCAAACCTGACCCCCCCACTTCTTCCTCTCCTGTCCCTACCCCGCTACCCACTTCTATTCCCCCTCTCCCCCATCCACCCGCCTTCTTCCCCCCCACCCTTCTTTTCCCTTCCCCTCCTGCTTCCCAACACACCCTGACAACACCCCCGCTCAACCCTTCTCATCCCTGCTAGCCCTCCTCTCTTCCCGTCATCCCCTTTCTTGCTTCCTCCCGCATCCGTGGGTCTCGGGGCACGGGAGACTAAAGCCCAGAGGGCTGGAGCCTGGCACCCCCCGCCCTCGCTGGAGCCCCCACACGGGGCCGGCCTGCTCTGCGGCTGTCCCCCCATGCAGTTAAAAACACGGCCTGACACACCCGGGGATCTGACTTTCCCCACATCACACTGGGGTGCCCCTGGGGGAGTTGGGGCAGGGGTTAGGGGGGCCCCTTCCTTAGAGAAGGGGGGTCCCGCGGTGGGGGGGCTGAGTGTTAGGGAGGGCCCCTCCTTAGGAGGGGGTCCTGGGCTAGGGGGTTAGGAAGGGCTCCCTCCGGAGGAGGGGGTCCCTGGGTGAGCCCCCTTGGGGGGAGGGGGGTGGGACAGAGGGATGACTTTTTATCCCCTTCAGTCCCAGCCCCTTCCCCTGGGCCCTCTCCTCCGATCGGGGTTCGCCCCGGCCTCCTCCTCAGGACCCCCTTATCCGGTCCGGGGGTGGGAGCAGGGGAAAGCAGAAGGGATCATGTCACTTCTGCAGTGTGAACAGACAAAGTGTCAGCCAAACAACTGAACCCTCCCATCCTGTCCCACCTACCACCCCTCCAAAAATTGTAAATAAAGGGTAATGATTGCTGGGGAATTTCCTTAGGAATTATGAACCTCACACATATGGAATTTTGGAACTGGAATCCCAGTCTCAGCCTTGGGCACCTGCAGGAAAAGTGGGGGGTCCTTATCTATAGCAAGGAAAGCCCAGTGCCCCAGTGTGTGAGGTGCAGACATTGAAGTGTCCAGGGGATGACTGGCAAACCGCTTCTGCCCCTGCCCTCACACTCTGAGTGGCAGAAACCCCAGGTGCGAGCTGTGAGGGTGATGAGGGGGCAGCTCCTGCCGAGGGCTTCTTGCGAGGGGGTCTCCCTCAGTTTACTTTGGCATGGAGCTGCTGGAGGAGAGGGGCTTAGGGTTGGCTACTGGGGGTGTCTCATGGAATGATGGTGGGATTATTGGCTCTGGATGCACTTGGATGTGGGGCATTGCTTAAAGGAGGTGCAAGGGACAAATATTTGTGCCAGGCAACAGCAGTAGGTGAGCCAGTGTAGGTTGGGGGGGGGGTGTCTCCTTTCCCTTTTCAATTTTATCTTGCCAGCCCCCTCCCTGGTGCCCCTAGAAAAAAACATGGGGGTTGTGAGGAAAAAAGAGGTTTAAATTGGGATGAATCCCCCTCCACTTGGGATTTTATTAAATAGTGGTATTTATATGTGGTTTTTATTCAATATTGCATTCTTTGGTGATATATAGTGTTTTGTTGGGAGCTTTTTTGGTATTAATTTTTATGTGTAATTTGGTTTTTGAGTGAAGATAACTTTGTAGATGGGTCTGTTTATATTTGAGGTAGAATTAATTTAAGTAGCTTTTTAACAGACTTCTGTTATGTGTTATTGGGGTTTTGTATATTGTATGTAGGGGTTGAGATTGGGTAGGGTGTTGGGGATTAGGTTGGTTCCTTCTTTCTCTAAAGAATTTTTTCCCCACAAGTTACCAAGGAGACCAAGTGTTGGATACTTGAGAGTACTTAACCGAAACAAAGAGGTGGACAAAGGTGGAAGGGGGAGACAACGCAGGTAAAAGACAAAGCTTGAGGCAACTGCGGGCTTTTCTTTTTCCGGCGTTCGGGGAGACGCGTGTCTGCCGCTCCTTGAGGATCTCAGCGGCCACAAGGCACGCCGAGCGGAGAACGGCTGTTTCTGGCTGGAGGAGTTTAACTGTGGCCAAAAAAAATCCAGTCCTGGAAAATCTACTATCACCAGTTCGGCCTGAATCCTGAGTTTTGCCGGCCACCCGCGGGGAGCTGGTCCAGGCCCTGCCTCTCCTTCGGTTTTCTTCGGCGCTGCTTGTCTTGCTACGGCGTGACCCTGCACCCCCTGCGCTGCCGGGACATCCTGCCCCTGCCTGCCGGGACACTCTGCCATCCCAGCTACCAGCCCGGGACTTTTCCACTGTTTCAGCTTGGTGCTCTAAAGATCCTGCAGAGACACCGAAACCAAACTGCCCTGGGTCTTGTGAAACAAAGCCCTCAAAGTTCTTAGTACTGTTGTCGTTTGTCATTAATGCTGTAGTTGTTTGGTGGGGGGGGGGGAAGTGTTTTTTTTTTTTTGTGTTTGTTTGCTTTGTATTACATACTAGTAAAGAACTGCTATTCCTATTTCCCAAATCTTTGCCAAAGAGCCTCTGATTGTAATTTTACCTAGCAGATACTTGTCTTCCCAAACCAAGACAGATTTTGGCGCCCAACGTGCGGCTTGAGGGCACTGAGAAAAGAAAAGGGAAGAGAAATAACAGTTCTTAACTAACCTAGTTCTTTCTTTTGTGTGCGTTAAATATAAAAACCTCATTAGGCTGCATCATGTGGTCTAACTTAGCCTGGTTTGGGTGGCATGTGGTTGTGGCTGTATTCCTTCCATTTAGAGGCCCTTATCTAAACATGAGCCCTATAACTAAGGCTACTGTGACTGTCATCCAGTTTATTTTATGGCTTAATAAGGTGAAAAACTCATGGATTTTTAATTTCCTCTGGAAGGCAGGCACATGGATTCAGGGCTATTGTACACTAACTGTGTGTTTTTGGAGTTACTTTAACAATAGTACCCACTGTAAAGAAATGACACCGGGGGAGGTTTTTTTTTCCCAACCCTTTACCCATCTCTTTAGGTCTGCCCCACCAGTTTTTGAAAGGTTTAAATCCTCTCTGAATGCTAATGATATCATACAATGGCTGGTGCTGCTAATATGCATATTCTATTTAGCATTCAGAGATAAGGGAAGATTGACCTAGATAACCACCCTGATACCTACCCCACAGAATAGGGATAATACCCCAGAGCCTGACTCTGCCCCACAGCCTGCCTCAGAAAGGACCCACCCGGATTGGGTTGAGGTTCTGGTAAAAGAAATGCATGAGATGGGCCAGATACTGAAGGAGTACATTTCCCCAGCTCATGAAAAACCCTCCCCCTGCCCCGAGAAGGCAGAGACTGATGGTGCAGCAGTGGAACCCACAGACGTCACAACTGTCCAAGTTCCAGCTGAACCACAAGAGCAGCCACAGCCAGCAGCAGTCGCCCCTGTAGAAACAAGGAAGTGTAAAGTGAAATCGTCAAATCCTGGTATTAAAGATAAAAAAGGAGGGTCCTCACAGTCCACAGAAGAGCCACAGGCTGAGATCATCACTGAGTCCCTAACATATGAAAGTCTACGTAATCTGCAAAAAGATATTGCACGACGAGGACATGAGGCTTATACAGCCTGGCTACTTCGGGTCTACGACCTTATGGGTACAAGTGTGCAACTGGATAGTGCTGAAGCAAAAAATTTGAGACCCTTGACCCAGGACTCAAGTATAAATCAAGTATTTGTAAGAGAGCAAAGGCCCCTTCCCCTTTGGGAACGACTTCTAATAAGTGTGAGAAAGAAATTTGTCCACAGAGACAGAATGCAAGAGCACAACAATAGAATGCGATGGAAGACCCTTGAGGAAAGAATCCAACAGTTGAGAGAAGTGGCAGTATTGGAAGTACTTTTTGGAAGGACCAGACAGCATGATAATGACCCCGACAAAGTTAAATGCACAGGGCACATGTTATGGAATCTGGCAACTCATAGACCATCTCAATACGCCACATTCATCGCAACAATTAATGCCGAAGATAACCAAGAGACAGTGGGTTCTGTTGCCAACAAGCTCAGAAATTATGAAAGTATGATCAGTGGCCCAATGCAAGCTCATGTCTCTGCGGTGGTGAAAGAACTCAAAGAGGAGATGAGAGAAATGAGAGAGGAGATAAGAAGGAACAGTTCCCATGTAGCACCGGTGCGAGTCACAGGCCCCAGAATCAGAGTCCAACATCCCCCAGCGAGAGAGAGAGAGTACACCCCTCGAGCTGACCTGTGGTTTTATCTGCGGAACCATGAGGAAGACATGAGAGCGTGGCATGGGAAACCTACTTCTGTCCTGGCAGCATGAGTACGTGAGCTCAAGGAGAGAAACACTAACAGAAAGAGTTCCACTAGAATGAAGGTAGCCTCAGCCTCCTATGAGCAAGCTGCCAGGTATTACGAAGGTGGGAATGCTGTGTCAGATTCCCTCGAAAAAACCTCTACCATGTATGTCCAAGAAAAGAATAATAACCAGTGCTAGAGGGGCCCTGCCTCTAGCCAGGAAAAGGCACGGAAAAATCAAGTTTTTTGGACTGTGTAGATTTGATGGCCTGGCACATCAGAGCCACAAAAATATGAAGCTTTGATAGATACTGGGTCGCAGTGTACTCTAATGCCATCGGGACATGTGGAGGCAGAACCAATTTCCATTGCCGGGGTGACAAAGGAATCACAGGAATTGACTCTAGTTGAAGCCGAAGTGAGCCTGACCGAGAAGGAGTAGCAAAAACTTCCGATTGTGACCGGCCCAGAGGCTCCATGTATTCTAGGCATAGACTTCCTCAAGAATAAATATTATAAAGACCCTAAAGGACTCAGATGAGCTTTTGGAATAGCTGCTGTAGAGACAGACAACATTAGCAGTTGAACACCTTGCCGAAACTATCAGAGAACCCATCTGAAGTAAGACTCCTGAAGGTAGAAGAACAACAAGTACCTGTTGCCACCTCGACAGTGCACCGTCGGCAGTATCAGACAAATCAAGACGCCGTAATCCCCATCCACAAGATGATCCGTGAGCTAGAGAGCCAAGGGGTGGTCAGCAAAACCCACTCACCCTTCAACAGCCCCATCTGGCCTGTGCGCAAGTCTGATGAAAAATAGAGACTGACTGTGGACTATCGTGCATTGAATGAAGTAACTCCACCGCTGAGCGCTGCTGTGCCGGACATGCTAGAACTTCAGTACGAGCTGGAGTCCAAGGCAGCGAGGTGATATGCCACTATTGACATTGCAAATGCATTTTTCTCCATTCCTCTGGCTGCAGAATGCAGGCCTCAGTTTGCTTTCACCTGGAGGGGCGTGCAGTACACCTGGAACCGGCTGCCCCAGGGGTGAAAACACAGCCCCACCATCTGCCATAGGCTGATCCAGGCTGCACTGGAGAAGGGTGAGGCTCCAAAACATCTACAGTACATCGATGACATCATTGTGTAAAGAAAGACTGCAGCTGAAGTGTTCGAGAAAAGAGAAAAGATCATCCAAATTTTGCTGAAAGCCGAGTTTGCCATCAAGAAGAGCAAAGTCAAGAGACCTGCCAGAGAGATCCAGTTCCTGAGAGTAAAGTAGCGAGATAGACGGCAGCAGATCCCCACTGAGGTCATTGATAAGATCACAGCAATGTCTCCACCGACCAGCAAAAAGGAAACACAAGCTTTCCTAGGAGCCATAAGTTTTTGGAGAATGCACATTCCTGAGTACAGTCAAATCATGAGCCCTCTCTACCTAGTTACCCGCAAGAAGAACGATTTCCACTGAGGCCCAGAACAGCAACAAGCCTTTGCCCAGATCAAGCAAGAAATTGCTCATGCAGTAGCCCTTAGCCCAGTCAGGACGGGACCAAATGTGAAGAATGTGCTTTATTCTGCAGCCGGGGACAATAGTTTGTCCTGAAGCCTTTGGCAGAAAATGCCAGGGGAGACCCGAGGCCGACCACTGGGATTCTGGAGTCAAAGTTACAAAGGATCTGAAGCCAACTACACTCCCACAGAGAAGGAGATCTTGGCCGCCTATAAAAGAGTTCAAGTCGCCTCAGAAGTGATTGGCACAGAAGCACAACTCCTCTTGGCACCCCAACTACCAGTGCTGGGGTGGATGTTTAAAGGAAAGGCTCCCTCCACGCACCATGCCACCGATGCCACATAGAGCAAATGGACTGCCCTCATCACACAGCGTGCCCGTATTGGAAACCCAAATCACCCTGAGATTTTGGAAATAATTACAAACTAGCCAGAAAAAGAAAACTTCGATCTCACGAACAAAGAAGAGCAAGAACAAGTGACACGAGCTAAAGAAGCTCCTCCGTACAACCAACTGCCAGCAGAAGAAACACACTACGCTCTTTTCACTGACGGTTCCTGTCGCATCGTGAGAATGAACCGTAAGTAGAAAGCAGCCGTATGGAGCCCCACACGACAGGTTGCAGAAGCCACTGAAAGAGAAGGGGGATCAAGTCAGCTTGCTGAACTCAAAGCTGTTCAATTAGCCCTTGACATTGCTAAAAGAAAGAAGTGGCCAAAACTCTACCTCTACACTGATTCGTGGATGGTAGCCAATGCTCTGTGGGGCTGGCTGGAAAGGTGGAAAAAAGCCAACTGGCAGCGTAAAGAAAAACCGATCTGGGCTGCTGATGAATGAAAAGACGTTGCCACTCGTGTAGAGAAGCTGCCTGTGAAAGTCCGCCATGTAAATGCCCATGTTCCCAAGAATCGGGCTAATGAAGAACACCAAAACAACAAGCAGGTAGATCAGGCTGCCAAGATAGAAGTGTCAAAAATAGATTTAGATTGGCAACACACGAAAAAGTTGTTCCTAGCCCAATGGGCCCATGATGCCTCGGGTCATCAGGGCAGAAATGCCACCTAGAAGTAGGCCCGAGACCGAGGAGTGGATTTAACCATAGACAGTATTTCTCAAGTTATCCATGACTGTGAGACATGTGCTGCAATCAAGCAAGCCAAGCGAGTGAAGCCCTTATGGTATAGTGAGCAGTAGTCCAAATATAAATATGGAGAAGCCCGGCAAATTGACTACATCACCCTTCCCCAAACCCGCCAGGGCAAGCGTTATGTGCTAACCATAGTGGAAGCCACCACTGGATAGCTAGAGACCTACCCTGTGCCTCATGCTACTGCCCGGAACACCATCCTAGGCCTAGAAAAACAAGTCCTGTGGAGACATGGCACCCCTGAGAAAATCGAGTCGGACAATGAGACTCATTTCGAGAATAGTCTTATAAGCACCTGGGCTAAAGAACATGGCATTGAATAGGTGTACCATATTCCTTATCATGCACCAGCAGCCGGGAAAGTTGAACGGTGCAATGGCCTGCTTAAAACTACCTTGAAGGCACTGGGTGGGGGAACCTTCAAAAATTAAGATATTAATTTAGCAAAAGCCACCTGGTTGGTGAACACTCGAGGTTCCACCAACCGAGCAAGTCCTGCCCAATGTGAGCCCTTGCAAAAAACAGACGGAGATAAAGTTCCAGTAGTACACATGAGAAGTATGCTAAAAAAAACTGTTTGGATTAATCCTGCCTCCAGCAAAGACAATCCCATCCGTGGGGTTGTCTTCGCTCAGAGACCAGGCTGCACCTGCTAGGTAATGCAAAAGAATGGAGAGACCCGATGCATACCTCAAGGAGACCTTGTTTTAAGGTGAACTACCCATGACAATGTGGCTGTATCCATATTTGCATATATATATGTATTTTTAACAGTTAAAACTCAATGTAATATGTTGATATAGGAAAAAAATTCGGGGTGGATAATGTTGGGGGTTAGGTTTGTTCCTTCTTTCTCTAAAGAATTTTTTCCCCACAAGTTACCAAGGAGACCAAGTGTTAGATACTTGAGAGTACTTAACCGAAACAAAGAGGTGGACAAAGGTAGAAGGGGGAGATAACGCAAGTAAAAGACAAAGCTTGAGGCAACTGTGGGCTTTTCTTTTTCCGGCCTTCGGGGAGACGTGTGTCTGCCGCTCCTAGAAGATCTCAGCGGCCGCAAGGCATGCCGAGCGGAGCACGGCTGTTGCTGGCTGGAGGAGTTTGACTGTGGCCAAAAAAATCCAGTCCTGGGAAATCTACTATCACCAGTTCGGCCTGAATCCTGAGTTTTCCCGGCCACCCGCGGGGAGCTGGTCCAGGCCCTGCCTCTCCTTCGGTTTTCTTCGGCGCTGCTCGTCTTGCTACAGCGTGACCCTGCACTCCCTGCGCTGCCGGGACATCCTGCCCCTGCCTGCCGGGACACTCTGCCATCCCAGCTACCAGCCCGGAACTTTTCCACTGTTTCAGCTTGGTGCTCTAAAGATCCTGCAGAGACACCGAAACCAAACTGCCCTGGGTCTTGTGAAACAAAGCCCTCAAAGTTCTTAGTACTGTTGTCGTTTGTCATTAATGCTGTAGTTGTTTGGTAGGGGGGGGGGAGGTTTGGTTTTTTTTTTTTTGTGTTTGTTTGCTTTGTATTACATACTAGTAAAGAACTGCTATTCCTATTTCCCAAATCTTTGCCAAAGAGCCTCTGATTGTAATTTTACCTAGCAAATACCTGTCTTCCCAAACCAAGACATAGGGCTAGCTTGGCTGGTGGAGGTTTGGGTGTTTTGTTAGATGCAGTTTTTTAATTTTTGAAATTTTTTTTCTGTTAAGTGGTTTTAAAGTGGTTCTTAATAACTTACTGTGTAGGGGGTTTTTTTTTGTTTGTTTGTAGATGGTGTATGATAAGGGATATGGTCTATTTATTAAATGTTATTTTTCTTAGTACAAGTGTTGATCAGGTTGGTTCTGAACTGAGTTTAGTTGAATTTTTGTTTTGGTGGGCTATTATATTTTTAAAGCCTATGTTTTCTAAAGTTTACAATAGTGTAATGGGCCGTAATGCGAGGTATAGGGTAGGCTTTTAATTATTTAGTGGTGGTTTTTATTATGCTCTGTAATGTTTGTTTTGGTGAGTTTGAGGTAGTGTGATGTAATTAATCTGTTAGGATATTTTAATATTTAAAATTGGATTATTTTTTATTGTAGTATAGGGGTTTATTTATTTGCCTTGTTTGATTTCAGTGTATGTTTTATAGTTCTGGACAATTTGGGAGCTATTGTTTATGGTTAAACTGATCTTTTGGGTTTTTGAGTATATATAGGTGGTATTTTTGTTTTGATGGTTTGAGTTATTATGGGTTTATTGATTTAGGAATAATTTTCTGGTGTTGTTAATTTAAGTTTATTTGTGATATTATTATTTTTGCAGTTTGTTTGTTGTTCTAGTGTTTTATATAAAAGTTGCATTTTTGGGAACGTGGGTATTGATACAGTGCATTTTTCAGGTAGTTATTTGGGGTAGTGATATTCTTTTATTTTTTAGTAGTTAAGATTTTTTCATATTAATTAGTTTGGTTTTTTAGTTAAATTTATAGAGTTTTGGCTATTATTTATGAGATAGTGTAGGTTATTCCTTTTAGTCAGGTTTAGGGACAGTTATACAATTTTGAGTTTAGTAAGTTGGTTTGATTTATCTTTTTTACTAGTTTTTGTGATTTGTTGAGTGGGATTTTATATAGTTGTTTTTTATTTTTGATCCATTTTCATGATGTGATAAGAACTATTAGTGAAAAGAGTTAGTGTGGCTTGTTTGCTGGTAGCTTGTAGTATGGTGGAGTTTTTTAGTCTGTGCTTGTCGTGACTACAGTTGACCACATAAAACACACCATAAGCGACGCTTGGTGTTGCAACAGCAAACGAGGCTTCAGCAATCGCAACTGCTTGTGCACCAATTACTGCTCCTTTTGCCCACTTCACATTGTCTGCTGATATCCTGTTTTGTTTTCTGAAAGACAAAGAACAGTGATACCTCTGGCAAGGCTGGAGGTGTCTTTTTCTGCTGCTCCATCCCAGAGGGGTTTTCTGTATTGCTGCTGTTGGCATCGTAGTGCTCAATTGTGAGGAACATCACCTGTGTAAGCCAAATCCTAGGAAAAAACCCCAAACAAAACAACCGAGTCTGCCTTTTGTGTGAGAAATTGCATTCCAGCCAAGAAAATATCACCGGGCCCAGGGCACAGGAGGGTTCCTTCCCATTTGATGGGAAGAGTGCACAAACCAAGCACCAAACGGGCCTGGCTGGAGCCTGTTAGGGGTCAGCATTAGCAGCGGGAAGGGTGGCCAGAGGGGCTCAGGCAGGGCTTGGGCTGGGTCTGACCTGTAGTGGCCACATGTGCTTTTTCCTTGCTAAGGTGGGCAAAGGCAAATCTGACAACTGAGTGTGTGCTTGAGACTCTCACTCAGCTGTCTGAGAATCTGTCTAAAAAATGGAAGCAAGCTTAGGTTTAGTTTGGTGTACAGCACTTAAAAGTGGTCCAAAGTATTCTTCAATAACTGTATCCGGAAGAAGGGCTCCACGCCAGAGTTGTTTTGTGCAAGCATTGTTCTTATAGACGGTGGTTGTTCATCTGGACTGGTTTTATTATCTCTGTTTTTTTCTGAAGTTCCCATTTATTTTGCTATATTGCTGTGGATGTTCACCCTCGTACTCTGGACAGAGGTTTGGGGATTTTTTTCTTCATTCCACAGCTATAATTTTTTTTTTTTTTCCCCATGGCAGTAAAATTCTCTAAAGCACTAAGCTGGCTGCAGAGTGGCATTTTCTGGGAGAGAGTAATGCTGCTTCTCCCAGCCAGCGCTGCACTGTTCTTGGTGTCTTGGTGCAGTTTTTCAGTGTATCTCTTTGCCCCAGAATCCATGGCTGTCTCTCAGGGTTCTGAAGGAGTGCTGTATTTGGATTTTTGGCTTCAGAGTGGGACGTGCAGGATCTGAACAGTGGCATCTCGGCTCTATTCTAGGAACCCTAGAAAAGCAAGCTCTTATTCATGAGGAACCACTAACTCTTGAAAGTCGAGCTGTCTTGCAAGAGGTGCTGCAAAGGGTGAGATTTAACCTCATATTATTCTTTGTTAAAATCAGCTCTGTGAAACTTTAATAGGCTTCAACAGTTTTGCAGAACAGCTGATTTCAGCTAGAGCAATTCAGTGCATTGTAACATGCACTGGTCCGCTTCATGTAATCGGTCTCTTGTGTTATGCAAGATCTTCAGCAACTTTTCCTTCAATTTGCTTGGTAATTAGCATTTTGTGTTTATCAAGCACAGCATTAGGTTCCTATTTACGTGTCAGTAATTTGATATGTTATTCCTAGTTAGTTCTGATTCACTTCACCAGATCTTGACTTAACTTTGAGTCACGTTTCTTCTGCCTGTTTTGCAAATAGACTTAATGCTTTTCCTGTAACTTTGTATTGAAATATTAATCATAAACTAATCATGATAAATCAAGTTGATTTTTTGGTCTACTAAAATCTTGTGACTACCTTGCAGGTAGGAAGAGTTGGGACCAAACAGTGTAAGGAAGTTGACTGTAGAAGCTGCAGATTGTCCAGCAAAAGCTGAGTGTGCGGCTGTGACACTTAGCAAGGCTGGAAAGAGTTCCTGTGTGGACAGTGAATGTTAGAGTCAGCTGAGCTTTCAAGGTATGAATGTAGCAAGGAAAGGATCAAATGAAAAGCATTGGTGACGTGAGATTGTATTTGAGCCCCTTCCGACGACCACACGTGCTCTTGGTTTTGTCAAATTCTGTGTGTAACCAAGTACAGTAGTTTCCCTGGTTATTTTGCAGGTAGATACAATACTCCAAGCTCTGGAGACAAGACTGACGACTATTGAGTCATTTGTGGTTGGTCTGCATGGGCAGGTCTGAGAGGAAATACGTGTTGAACGGCAGGAGAACGGCGAATGTGAAACTTGGCCCCGTAATCCTCTGGCATCTGTGGGAATGTTGCAGAGGTCATGAAAGAGCCGAAAGCCATGGGTGGTCTGTGCTGCACGGGAGCAGCGCTGACCAAGGCTGTGTCCCAGCCAAGGAGATCCCCTTGTGTCCCTTGAGAGGGTACCCCAGGGGTTTTGTTCTTAATAAAGACTTCTGAGGAGTAGATCTGTAGACTTCTGGTTTAATGGAAGTATTTATTGAAATTTTTGTCTCTGAAAGCAAAGCGTTTATCTCCTGACTTCCCTGCTATTCAGTATCTACTGAACTGGGCGTGCATTTTCCTAAGCTAATGAGAAACCTCCCTGTGATTCTGTAATTTGCAAAGGAGCAGCATTAAGTTGCTTTTTCTTGTCTCCATAGCTTTAGCTTGATTTGTGTTCAAAGACAGGAATGACTCAAGAACTGTATGTGGTGACTTGTTAGTTTGGTGGGGTCTTTTTGGGCTAAAATATGATCTAAGAAAAGGCTTTTTTGCAGCATTAGATAAATGCTTTTGCATGAGGTGTTGAAGATCAGTTGTTTGACAACTTCAAAGGGAGGCAAACCAAACCAGGCTGATGGCCACACTCCTTTAAGCAAGGCTTGGTATATATTTGAGCAATTATTTCAGCAGGTTTTTTGATGTGAATGCAGCTATTTTGGGTGAGTTTGCTTTTCTGTGCATCCAACTAATTGTCAGTGTTTCTCCTACCGATCGAGTGTTCCACCTAGTGTTTTTCAATAAAAGCAAGCAGTTGTATTAAGCAAGAATAATCTCAAAAAGGTTTCTGGGTTGTTTGGTTTTTTTGTTTTGTTTTGTTTTTGTTTTGTTACCCAACACTACTTAGCTTTACTACTGTGAGTTTTAAAGTCTTCTCCAAAAACTTGGAATGAATTTGCCCATTCTGCCTCACTGGTAGGCACTGTATCTCTTAGGCCAGTGAAGATGGAGGTGAGAAGCTTTTCTGTTTTGATGTAGTGCTCCAATTCAGTCCATAGTGATGGTCTCAGATCCTTTTTTGGTCAGGTAACTAAAACATTTTGTTATTGACTTACCTGCAAGCCAGAGGAGCTTACATTACTTGAGTGTAATTTGTGAGGCAGTTTCTGCTCTAACAAGTTTTTGAATGCTGCTCAACAGCAACAGACCTCATTCTGGATGTTTCAAGGTGAGAGAGGAGATGGTCACATCCCAGGAGCCTGATTTTGGAATGCTTTATGGATTTGGCGAAGTAGCTTTTATTCTGGGGTTTCCATAGTCTGCCCATGGCAGGTCCAGCCTGTGCTTGAACTTGGCGCCCTCAGTCCACAGGGAAACGGGCCTTTGGGGAAGTTCTTCCAGCTCTACCTAATGCTTTATGAATGATGATGATTTTGTGCAAGTAGGCGGTTCATTCTGACCCATTTTCTTTTCTCTCCTTGCAGACTGTACCTGCTGAAAGGCTGAGGTGGGACCAGGATCTGCAAAATCTCTGACTCTCCGTGTCTTCCTGAGGCTGAAGCCATGTTTATTGGCAACGATGACATAGTGGAAGATGCTAAAGATTGAAAACTTTGGCTTTTTCCCCCTGAATCCCTAGACATTGTCTGCAGCTGTGGCCTGTATATGTCTTAAAAGAGTTTCCGGGCTTAAAAAGGTTTTTACATTCTGCAGTAGTTATCTATAACTCAATTTAAAAAGAATCATGCTATATCAATGTGGTGTTAATTACTCTGAGTTGGTTAATTAAAGCAAATCACTGATAAGGGGTTTGAGCAACCCTGGGATGGCCCTTGGAGCTGGCAGCTCTTATTTAATTTCTCTTTATTCCTTTAATGTCTTTCAATTACTTCTTAAGCAATTACTGCAATTAGGATATACAATAAGGACAACAGTATTTCTGCCCTGCTGGATTGGGAAATTCAAGCCCAGTTCCTTGGAGAGATTGAGGGGATGGGGAGCTGAGCCTCAGGCGTGGTTTTGACAGTGGGAATTTGGTGAGGAAGAAAAGAGAAATTCCTCGAGAAAGTGGTTAATGCCAGTTCTGCTGGTTTTGGCTGCTCCTACCCCAAAAAAAACCCCATCCTGTTTAAACGGGACTTGGAGAAGCAGCAGGATGTGCCGAGGGACCTGTGCTGGGACCCCCAAACCCTGGTCAGGGATGCTGGGAAACGCCAGCTTCACAGGAACACTACAGAGGGGCTGTGCTGGGACCTCTCAAATTGCAGTCAGAGATACTGGGTACTGCTGTACCTTTGGGACACTACTGAGAGGCTCCACTGCCTGAGCCAGAGAGTTCTCCCATTATTTTCTGTCATGCTTAGAATCTGGCACGTCATTATAGCCCCACAAGCTGAAAATCCCATCTGATCAGTTGGAGTCACAGACGATCACACAGAAGCCAGTCTGGGAGAGGAAGTGAGCTGTTGCATAAATTTATTTTTCCCAATGCGTCTTGAATTTATACCACAATCTCTCATCTCTCCTCAGACCCCATATCCTTGAGTTTTGAGTTTTCTCATAAAGAATTTTCTCCCTACGCTGGACAACAATTCCTAGGCACCGCGGGGAGCGGTGGGGTTTGGGGGGTCCTGGTACCAGCACGGGTGTTGCCTGCACCCTGGCCCGTTCCAGACAGCACAAAGAAATCGCCACCGCCGTCCTCTCGTGCCCAGAGCTCCGGCAGGACCCCAGCGCAGCACCGGCTGCAGGCAGAGCAGGAGAGGCTCGTGCCGTCCGCAGTGATCCTGATCCCTGGCTCTGAGACCCACAGCCCGCCCACAGCGGGAGAGGCGGCACCGCTCGGAAGGTCGTACAGCCGCCGAGAACACTAGGTGAGGCCAACAGATGCTTTCTCGCTTCCCAGGCTAAGAGAAGCACTTTCCGTGCTGGAAAGAGCTTCTCTGCAGCAAATGCTGCTTGTTTACTTTAGGACAGAAGGTGCTCCTAGAACAAAAGAACAAAAGACTAGAACAAAACTCCTATACGTTCATTGACTTTCCAGAGCCCTGTTGATTTGCCCAAGCAATCCCCTGCTTAATGGAAACATGCATCTCCCTACTGCCCTTGTATCAAGGGTCGGCAGGGGAGAAGATCCCACTTCAGGCTCCCACAACCCATCTCCAGGTTTCTCTCTAAGCCCTCCCGGTGTAGCAATGTGTCTGAATAACTTGGGCCATTTCCTGTATCAGCCAAACTGTTTGTAGTGAAGATGACACCTGCAGTCTTCTTTTCCAGAGTTCGCAGGAATTCATCAAGGCTACAGGAACAACAACAGCTCTAAAAATAAGAGCCTAGGAAAGCCTCTCCAAGAAATGCAAAACTCAGATAGGAGACACATAGCACGGTGATGGACACTTAACCAATTAAGTGCCCTGAAAGATGTGTGCGTGCGTTCCTGCCTTCCTGCCTGCCCGCCTGATGGAGAAATAACTTAGCCGACCGAGAGAGACACCTGTACCCATGAAGAGTAGTGCTAGAAACTGGAACTGTAGCTTTATGTACACAAGAAAGTAGCTGCTGTTAGAAGCATGTTGTTTCCTTAATTTCAGCAGCCCATTTTCCCCCTGTATCCCTGTGGCTACCTGCTCCCACTGCAGAACAGAACCAGCACCCAGCCAGCAGCTCCTCAGTCCTGGCAGGTCAGCGGCACTTCCAGGAGCACACCAGGCTGGCATCAAACTGCCCAAAGGGCACTCAGCCCTAGACCCTTCAAACCCTCCAAAGTAGCTTGGCCAGGGGGCAGGGTCAGCACCAAAGACACAGACACCAACCTCAGGAGCTCAGGGTCTTTGGCGACAGCTCAGAGCAGCCAAGAACCTCCCAAGGAGAAGCTCAGCAATGCTCCCCAGCACTGCTACCCAAGGTGACCTACAGGGACTGAGATCCAGCACCAGGGACCCTGAGCCTTACCCCCAGCAGCTGGGAATCCCCTGTCACAACCCAGCCCTGGAGAGCCCCCACAGAACTGGCAATTCCCGCGGGTGCGTCCGCCCGCAGGCCAAGAGGCTCTGGCTGTGCCGGGACAGGGCCCAGGTCGGGCAAATGCTGCAATAAACAGGCGCACACAACTCCCACGGTGGGAACAGCTGGGCTCAGCCTCCTCCGGCGTCGCACCAAAGCCGGGCCAGGGCTTCAGGAGCAATGCAGGAGCTGCCTTTGGCCCCGCTCCTCCCAACAAGGCCACAGGACTCATCTCAGGGCCCTGTCCGGCCTCTGAACACAGAAAGGTCAAGCCATGTTTCACTAATGAGCACGGACCTAGCCCAGAACACTAACGATCCTGGCTACCGCACTGCCGACAGGATACAAACACAACATCTGGGTTGAAGGCTCACCCAGAGGTCAGCTTTGCCTCAAGACTCTGCTTCAGGCCTCAGGCCTTCAGGAAGTCCCAAGCTGCTTGAACCTCTGCGCAAAGCCTGCTCCCATCTCCTGTGGAACCTCACAGATCAGGCAGCACTTCCTCGGCCCACTCCTGAGGCTATTTAGCCTGCCAGCAAAGAGCAGGGGCTGACCTGGGAATGACAGAAGGCAGGGAGGGGAAAGGACCCTTTTGCTTCCATCCAGAAAGCCAAAGGCCGTCAAAAAACCCTCTGGTGAACACCTGAGCAGCACCAGGAGATGAAAGGCCTGGCACTCCTGACTCCCAGAGCTCCCAGGCCTGCCTTGCCCCTCACCTTCAGCCCCCGTCTTGGACAGCAAGGCAATCCCAGGGACAGAAATCCAGGCTCCTGCTGCTCCTGGACGGAGGCACCCAACAGCTCTGTGCTGACTGAACATGGCAGCAAAATCAGGATGCTGCTCTTCCTTGGGCAAAACTCCAGCCACTAAAAAGCTGGAACGCAGGACAACCCTGCCTCTCCACCGGGGCACTTGGATCCAGCCCTACTGACACATGGACATTTGAGACAGGAATCCATAACCCTCCGTGAAATCACATCACAGCCTCCAGGTGTTTTCCTGTTGGTGTCCTCACTTACCTGGCATAGGCTTCTTCCAAGGCTTTGCAGACACTTTGCCTCTAGCCAAAAAGATTAACATCGCCTTCTTTCCAGCTTTCAAGAAGTCACAGCAAGTCATCCTGGTCCCATGTTCCACATCAGATTCTCCTGTAAAAAGAAAGATATTTTTTCTGTTCAGATCCTTTCTCAAGCTATCAAGAAAACCAGGATCCCACATGCACTCCCAGAAATTCTCTCAACACCATTTGCTGCTTCTGTCTCTGCCAGGGCACCAACAAGTCCTGGGACACTTCTTGTTCCCTGCTGGCCAGTGACCATGAGCGATAAAAGAAGGCACCAGTATTGCTGCTAATTTTACAGCCACAGGCTTTGAACTTTCCACAAGTTAAAAGCAGAAGCAGACACTCCTCATCGGGCTCGAGTTCTCGGTTCCTGGCCCAGGAGACGCGCGGCCGCAGCTGCTCGAGCTTCTCTACCACTGCAGAGCACACCGAACACGGCAGGCGCACGGCAGGTGACGAACAAGCGACTTCTCCAATCCCGGCCCCGGAGAGGCGTGGCCGCCGCTCCTCGAGCTCCTCCGCCTCTGCACAGCACTGCACGCACGGCAGGAGCACCGGAAATGACGAAGGAGCGAGGCCACGCTTCCCGGCCCGGGAGACGCGTGTCTGCCGCTCCTCGAGGATCTCAGCCGCCGCAAAGCACGCCGAGCAGGTAAGCGCACTGCAGATAATGAATAAGTGAAATCTTGCTTCCCAGCCCCGAAAATGCACTTTCGGTGCTGGAAGAGCTTCTCTGCTTCTGGAGAGCAGGGAAACCGCGCCCAGCCGCTGTTCGCAGCCAGCCTGCAGCATACCGCCGGAGAGAGCACTAGGCGCGGCCAAACGGCGTTTTCTCGCTTCCCAGGCTAGGAGAAGCACTTTCCGTGCTGCAAACAGCTTCTCTGCTTGTGGAGAGCTCGGAAACCACGCCTAGCCGCTGTTCGCAGCCAGCCTGCGGCGTGCCGCCGTAGAAAGCACTAGGCGCTGCCAAAAGCCGCTTTCTCGCTTCCCAGGCTAGGAGAAGCACCTTCCGTGCTGCAAACAGCTTCTCTGCTTGTGGAGAGCTCGGAAACCACGCCTAGCCGCTGTTCGCAGCCAGCCTGCGGCGTGCCGCCGTAGAAAGCACTAGGCGCTGCCAAAAGCCGCTTTCTCGCTTCCCAGGCTAGGAGAAGCACCTTCCGTGCTGCAAACACCTTCTCTACTTGTGGAGAGCTCGGAAACCGCGCCTAGCCGCTGTTCGCAGCCAGCCTGCAGCGTACAGCCTCCGAGAGCACTAGCCGGGGCCAAAAGGCGCTTTCTCGCTTCCCAGGCTAAGAGAAGCACTTTCCGTGCTGCAAACAGCTTCTCTGCCTGTGGAGAGCTCGGAAACAGCGTTTAACGCTGTTCCAAGCCTGCCTGCAAGCGAACCGCCGGAGAGTGCACTGGGCGCGGCCAAACGGCGTTTTCTCGCTTCCCAGGCTAGGAGAAGCACTTTCCGTGCTGCAAACAGCTTCTCTGCCTGTGGAGAGCTCGGAAACAGCGTTTAACGCTGTTCCGAGCCTGCCTGCGAGCGAACCGGCGGAGAGTGCGCTGGGCGCGGCCAAACGGCGTTTTCTCGCTTCCCAGGCTAGGAGAAGCACTTTCCGTGCTGCAAACAGCTTCTCTGCCTGTGGAGAGCTCGGAAACAGCGTTTAACGCTGTTCCAAGCCTGCCTGCAAGCGAACCGGCGGAGAGTGCACTGGGCGCGGCCAAACGGCGTTTTCTCGCTTCCCAGGCTAGGAGAAGCACTTTCCGTGCTGCAAACAGCTTCTCAGCTTCTGAAGAGCTCAGAAACCGCGGCGAGCCGCAGCTCGCAGCCAGCCTGCAGCGTGCAGACTCTGAGAGCAGTAGGCGCGGCCAAAAGGCGCTGTCTCGCTTCCCAGGCTAAGAGAAGCGTTTTCCGTGCTGCAAACAGCTTCTCTGCTTGTGGAGAACTCAGAAACCGCGCCGAGAGGCTGCTCGCAGCCAGCCTGCAGCGTGCAGCCTCCGACAGCACTATGCGCGGCCAAAAGACGCTTTCTCGCTTCCCAGGCTAAGAGAAGCACTTTCCGTGCTGCAAACAGCTTCTCTGCTTGTGGAGAGCTCGAAACCGCGCCTAGCCGCTGTTCCAAGCCTGCCTGCCGCGTACCGCTGGAGAAAGCACTAGGCGTGGCCAAAAGGCGCTTTCTCACTTCCCAGGCTAGGAGAAGCACTTTCCGTGCTGCAAACAGCTTCTCTGCCTGTGGAGAGCTCGGAAACAGCGTTTAACGCTGTTCCAAGCCTGCCTGCAAGCGAACCGCCGGAGAGTGCACTGGGCGCGGCCAAACGGCGTTTTCTCGCTTCCCAGGCTAGGAGAAGCACTTTCCGTGCTGCAAACAGCTTCTCTGCCTGTGGAGAGCTCGGAAACAGCGTTTAACGCTGTTCCAAGCCTGCCTGCGAGCGAACCGGCGGAGAGTGCGCTGGGCGCGGCCAAACGGCGTTTTCTCGCTTCCCAGGCTAGGAGAAGCACTTTCCGTGCTGCAAACAGCTTCTCTGCCTGTGGAGAGCTCGGAAACAGCGTTTAACGCTGTTCCAAGCCTGCCTGCAAGCGAACCGGCGGAGAGTGCACTGGGCGCGGCCAAACGGCGTTTTCCTCGCTTCCCAGGCTAGGAGAAGCACTTTCCGTGCTGCAAACAGCTTCTCTGCCTGTGGAGAGCTCGGAAACAGCGTTTAACGCTGTTCCAAGCCTGCCTGCAAGCGAACCGCCGGAGAGTGCACTGGGCGCGGCCAAACGGCGTTTTCTCGCTTCCCAGGCTAGGAGAAGCACTTTCCGTGCTGCAAACAGCTTCTCTGCCTGTGGAGAGCTCGGAAACAGCGTTTAACGCTGTTCCAAGCCTGCCTGCAAGCGAACCGCCGGAGAGTGCACTGGGCGCGGCCAAACGGCGTTTTCTCGCTTCCCAGGCTAGGAGAAGCGTTTTCCGTGCTGCAAACAGCTTCTCTGCCTGTGGAGAGCTCGGAAACAGCGTTTAACGCTGTTCCAAGCCTGCCTGCAAGCGAACCGCCGGAGAGTGCACTGGGCGCGGCCAAACGGCGTTTTCTCGCTGCCCAGGCTACGAGAAGCACTTTCCGTGCTGCAAACAGCTTCTCTGCCTGTGGAGAGCTCGGAAACAGCGTTTAACGCTGTTCCAAGCCTGCCTGCAAGCGTACCGCCGGAGAGTGCACTAGGCGGGGCCAAACGGCGTTTTCTCGCTTCCCAGGCTAGGAGAAGCACTTTCCGTGCTGCAAACAGCTTCTCTGCCTGTGGAGAGCTCGGAAACAGCGTTTAACGCTGTTCCAAGCCTGCCTGCAAGCGAACCGGCGGAGAGTGCACTGGGCGCGGCCAAACGGCGTTTTCTCGCTTCCCAGGCTAGGAGAAGCACTTTCCGTGCTGCAAACAGCTTCTCTGCCTGTGGAGAGCTCGGAAACAGCGTTTAACGCTGTTCCAAGCCTGCCTGCAAGCGAACCGCCGGAGAGTGCACTGGGCGCGGCCAAACGGCGTTTTCTCGCTTCCCAGGCTAGGAGAAGCACTTTCCGTGCTGCAAACAGCTTCTCTGCCTGTGGAGAGCTCGGAAACAGCGTTTAACGCTGTTCCAAGCCTGCCTGCAAGCGAACCGCCGGAGAGTGCACTGGGCGCGGCCAAACGGCGTTTTCCTCGCTTCCCAGGCTAGGAGAAGCACTTTCCGTGCTGCAAACAGCTTCTCTGCCTGTGGAGAGCTCGGAAACAGCGTTTAACGCTGTTCCAAGCCTGCCTGCAAGCGAACCGCCGGAGAGTGCACTGGGCGCGGCCAAACGGCGTTTTCTCGCTTCCCAGGCTAGGAGAAGCACTTTCCGTGCTGCAAACAGCTTCTCTGCCTGTGGAGAGCTCGGAAACAGCGTTTAACGCTGTTCCAAGCCTGCCTGCAAGCGAACCGCCGGAGAGTGCACTGGGCGCGGCCAAACGGCGTTTTCTCGCTTCCCAGGCTAGGAGAAGCACTTTCCGTGCTGCAAACAGCTTCTCTGCCTGTGGAGAGCTCGGAAACAGCGTTTAACGCTGTTCCAAGCCTGCCTGCGAGCGAACCGGCGGAGAGTGCACTAGACGCGGCCAAACGGCGTTTTCTCGCTTCCCAGGCTAGGAGAAGCACTTTCCGTGCTGCAAACAGCTTCTCTGCCTGTGGAGAGCTCGGAAACAGCGTTTAACGCTGTTCCAAGCCTGCCTGCAAGCGAACCGCCGGAGAGTGCACTAGGCGCGGCAAAACGGCGTTTTCTCGCTTCCCAGGCTAGGAGAAGCACTTTCCGTGCTGCAAACAGCTTCTCTGCCTGTGGAGAGCTCGGAAACAGCGTTTAACGCTGTTCCAAGCCTGCCTGCAAGCGAACCGCCGGAGAGTGCACTGTGCGCGGCCAAACGGCGTTTTCTCGCTTCCCAGGCTAGGAGAAGCACTTTCCGTGCTGCAAACAGCTTCTCTGCCTGTGGAGAGCTCGGAAACAGCGTTTAACGCTGTTCCAAGCCTGCCTGCAAGCGAACCGCCGGAGAGTGCACTGGGCGCGGCCAAACGGCGTTTTCTCGCTTCCCAGGCTAGGAGAAGCACTTTCCGTGCTGCAAACAGCTTCTCTGCCTGTGGAGAGCTCGGAAACAGCGTTTAACGCTGTTCCAAGCCTGCCTGCAAGCGAACCGGCGGAGAGTGCACTGGGCGCGGCCAAACGGCGTTTTCTCGCTTCCCAGGCTAGGAGAAGCACTTTCCGTGCTGCAAACAGCTTCTCTGCCTGTGGAGAGCTCGGAAACAGCGTTTAACGCAGTTCCAAGCCTGCCTGCAAGCGAACCGCCGGAGAGTGCACTGGGCGCGGCCAAACGGCGTTATCTCGCTTCCCAGGCTAGGAGAAGCACTTTCCGTGCTGCAAACAGCTTCTCTGCTTGTGGGGAGCTCGGAAACAGCGTTTAACGCTGTTCCAAGCCTGCCTGCAAGCGAACCGGCGGAGAGTGCACTAGACGCGGCCAAACGGCGTTTTCTCGCTTCCCAGGCTAGGAGAAGCGTTTTCCGTGCTGCAAACAGCTTCTCTGCTTGTGGGGAGCTCGGAAACAGCGTTTGACGCTGTTCCAAGCCTGCCTGCAAGCGAACCGGCGGAGAGTGCACTAGACGCGGCCAAACGGCGTTTTCTCGCTTCCCAGGCTAGGAGAAGCGTTTTCCGTGCTGCAAACAGCTTCTCTGCTTGTGGGGAGCTCGGAAACAGCGTTTGACGCTGTTCCAAGCCTGCCTGCAAGCGAACCGGCGGAGAGTGCACTAGACGCGGCCAAACGGCGTTTTCTCGCTTCCCAGGCTAGGAGAAGCGTTTTCCGTGCTGCAAACAGCTTCTCTGCTTGTGGGGAGCTCGGAAACAGCGTTTGACGCTGTTCCAAGCCTGCCTGCAAGCGAACCGGCGGAGAGTGCACTAGACGCGGCCAAACGGCGTTTTCTCGCTTCCCAGGCTAGGAGAAGCGTTTTCCGTGCTGCAAACAGCTTCTCTGCTTGTGGGGAGCTCGGAAACAGCGTTTGACGCTGTTCCAAGCCTGCCTGCAAGCGAACCGGCGGAGAGTGCACTAGACGCGGCCAAACGGCGTTTTCTCGCTTCCCAGGCTAGGAGAAGCGTTTTCCGTGCTGCAAACAGCTTCTCTGCCTGTGGAGAGCTCGGAAACAGCGTTTAACGCTGTTCCAAGCCTGCCTGCGAGCGAACCGGCGGAGAGTGCACTAAGCGCGGCCAAACGGCGTTTTCTCGCTTCCCAGGCTAGGAGAAGCACTTTCCGTGCTGCAAACAGCTTCTCTGCCTGTGGAGAGCTCGGAAACAGCGTTTAACGCTGTTCCAAGCCTGCCTGCAAGCGAACCGCCGGAGAGTGCACTGGGCGCGGCCAAACGGCGTTTTCTCGCTTCCCAGGCTAGGAGAAGCACTTTCCGTGCTGCAAACAGCTTCTCTGCCTGTGGAGAGCTCGGAAACAGCGTTTAACGCTGTTCCGAGCCTGCCTGCGAGCGAACCGGCGGAGAGTGCGCTGGGGCGCGGCCAAACGGCGTTTTCCTCGCTTCCCAGGCTAGGAGAAGCACTTTCCGTGCTGCAAACAGCTTCTCTGCCTGTGGAGAGCTCGGAAACAGCGTTTAACGCTGTTCCAAGCCTGCCTGCAAGCGAACCGGCGGAGAGTGCACTGGGCGCGGCCAAACGGCGTTTTCCTCGCTTCCCAGGCTAGGAGAAGCACTTTCCGTGCTGCAAACAGCTTCTCAGCTTCTGAAGAGCTCAGAAACCGCGGCGAGCCGCAGCTCGCAGCCAGCCTGCAGCGTGCAGACTCTGAGAGCAGTAGGCGCGGCCAAAAGGCGCTGTCTCGCTTCCCAGGCTAAGAGAAGCGTTTTCCCGTGCTGCAAACAGCTTCTCTGCTTGTGGAGAACTCAGAAACCGCGCCGAGAGGCTGCTCGCAGCCAGCCTGCAGCGTGCAGCCTCCGACAGCACTATGCGCGGCCAAAAGACGCTTTCTCGCTTCCCAGGCTAAGAGAAGCACTTTCCGTGCTGCAAACAGCTTCTCTGCTTGTGGAGAGCTCGAAACCGCGCCTAGCCGCTGTTCCAAGCCTGCCTGCCGCGTACCGCTGGAGAAAGCACTAGGCGTGGCCAAAAGGCGCTTTCTCACTTCCCAGGCTAGGAGAAGCACTTTCCGTGCTGCAAACAGCTTCTCTGCCTGTGGAGAGCTCGGAAACAGCGTTTAACGCTGTTCCAAGCCTGCCTGCAAGCGAACCGCCGGAGAGTGCACTGGGCGCGGCCAAACGGCGTTTTCTCGCTTCCCAGGCTAGGAGAAGCACCTTCCGTGCTGCAAACACCTTCTCTACTTGTGGAGAGCTCGGAAACCGCGCCTAGCCGCTGTTCGCAGCCAGCCTGCAGCGTACAGCCTCCGAGAGCACTAGCCGGGGCCAAAAGGCGCTTTCTCGCTTCCCAGGCTAAGAGAAGCACTTTCCGTGCTGCAAACAGCTTCTCTGCCTGTGGAGAGCTCGGAAACAGCGTTTAACGCTGTTCCAAGCCTGCCTGCAAGCGAACCGCCGGAGAGTGCACTGGGCGCGGCCAAACGGCGTTTTCTCGCTTCCCAGGCTAGGAGAAGCACTTTCCGTGCTGCAAACAGCTTCTCTGCCTGTGGAGAGCTCGGAAACAGCGTTTAACGCTGTTCCGAGCCTGCCTGCGAGCGAACCGGCGGAGAGTGCGCTGGGCGCGGCCAAACGGCGTTTTCTCGCTTCCCAGGCTAGGAGAAGCACTTTCCGTGCTGCAAACAGCTTCTCTGCCTGTGGAGAGCTCGGAAACAGCGTTTAACGCTGTTCCAGCCTGCCTGCAAGCGAACCGGCGGAGAGTGCACTGGGCGCGGCCAAACGGCGTTTTCTCGCTTCCCAGGCTAGGAGAAGCACTTTCCGTGCTGCAAACAGCTTCTCAGCTTCTGAAGAGCTCAGAAACCGCGGCGAGCCGCAGCTCGCAGCCAGCCTGCAGCGTGCAGACTCTGAGAGCAGTAGGCGCGGCCAAAAGGCGCTGTCTCGCTTCCCAGGCTAAGAGAAGCGTTTTCCGTGCTGCAAACAGCTTCTCTGCTTGTGGAGAACTCAGAAACCGCGCCGAGAGGCTGCTCGCAGCCAGCCTGCAGCGTGCAGCCTCCGACAGCACTATGCGCGGCCAAAAGACGCTTTCTCGCTTCCCAGGCTAAGAGAAGCACTTTCCGTGCTGCAAACAGCTTCTCTGCTTGTGGAGAGCTCGAAACCGCGCCTAGCCGCTGTTCCAAGCCTGCCTGCCGCGTACCGCTGGAGAAAGCACTAGGCGTGGCCAAAAGGCGCTTTCTCACTTCCCAGGCTAGGAGAAGCACTTTCCGTGCTGCAAACAGCTTCTCTGCCTGTGGAGAGCTCGGAAACAGCGTTTAACGCTGTTCCAAGCCTGCCTGCAAGCGAACCGCCGGAGAGTGCACTGGGCGCGGCCAAACGGCGTTTTCTCGCTTCCCAGGCTAGGAGAAGCACTTTCCGTGCTGCAAACAGCTTCTCTGCCTGTGGAGAGCTCGGAAACAGCGTTTAACGCTGTTCCAAGCCTGCCTGCGAGCGAACCGGCGGAGAGTGCGCTGGGCGCGGCCAAACGGCGTTTTCTCGCTTCCCAGGCTAGGAGAAGCACTTTCCGTGCTGCAAACAGCTTCTCTGCCTGTGGAGAGCTCGGAAACAGCGTTTAACGCTGTTCCAAGCCTGCCTGCAAGCGAACCGGCGGAGAGTGCACTGGGCGCGGCCAAACGGCGTTTTCTCGCTTCCCAGGCTAGGAGAAGCACTTTCCGTGCTGCAAACAGCTTCTCTGCCTGTGGAGAGCTCGGAAACAGCGTTTAACGCTGTTCCAAGCCTGCCTGCAAGCGAACCGCCGGAGAGGTGCACTGGGCGCGGCCAAACGGCGTTTTCTCGCTTCCCAGGCTAGGAGAAGCACTTTCCGTGCTGCAAACAGCTTCTCTGCCTGTGGAGAGCTCGGAAACAGCGTTTAACGCTGTTCCAAGCCTGCCTGCAAGCGAACCGCCGGAGAGTGCACTGGGCGCGGCCAAACGGCGTTTTCTCGCTTCCCAGGCTAGGAGAAGCGTTTTCCGTGCTGCAAACAGCTTCTCTGCCTGTGGAGAGCTCGGAAACAGCGTTTAACGCTGTTCCAAGCCTGCCTGCAAGCGAACCGCCGGAGAGTGCACTGGGCGCGGCCAAACGGCGTTTTCTCGCTTCCCAGGCTAGGAGAAGCACTTTCCGTGCTGCAAACAGCTTCTCTGCCTGTGGAGAGCTCGGAAACAGCGTTTAACGCTGTTCCAAGCCTGCCTGCAAGCGTACCGCCGGAGAGTGCACTAGGCGGGGCCAAACGGCGTTTTCCTCGCTTCCCAGGCTAGGAGAAGCACTTTCCGTGCTGCAAACAGCTTCTCTGCCTCTGGAGAGCTCGGAAACAGCGTTTAACGCTGTTCCAAGCCTGCCTGCAAGCGAACCGCCGGAGAGTGCACTGGGCGCGGCCAAACGGCGTTTTCTCGCTTCCCAGGCTAGGAGAAGCACTTCCCGTGCTGCAAACAGCTTCTCTGCCTGTGGAGAGCTCGGAAACAGCGTTTAACGCTGTTCCAAGCCTGCCTGCAAGCGAACCGCCGGAGAGTGCACTGGGCGCGGCCAAACGGCGTTTTCTCGCTTCCCAGGCTAGGAGAAGCACTTTCCGTGCTGCAAACAGCTTCTCTGCCTGTGGAGAGCTCGGAAACAGCGTTTAACGCTGTTCCGAGCCTGCCTGCGAGCGAACCGGCGGAGAGTGCGCTGGGCGCGGCGCCAAACGGCGTTTTCTCGCTTCCCAGGCTAGGAGAAGCACTTTCCGTGCTGCAAACAGCTTCTCTACTTGTGGAGAGCTCGGAAACAGCGTTTAACGCTGTTCCAAGCCTGCCTGCGAGCGAACCGTCGGAGAGTGCACTGGGCGCGGCCAAACGGCGTTTTCTCGCTTCCCAGGCTAGGAGAAGCACTTTCCGTGCTGCAAACAGCTTCTCTGCCTGTGGAGAGCTCGGAAACAGCGTTTAACGCTGTTCCAAGCCTGCCTGCGAGCGAACCGGCGGGAGAGTGCACTGGGCGCGGCCAAACGGCGTTTTCTCGCTTCCCAGGCTAGGAGAAGCGCTTTCCGGCTGCTGCAAACAGCTTCTCTGCCTGTGGAGAGCTCGGAAACAGCGTTTAACGCTGTTCCAAGCCTGCCTGCGAGCGAACCGGCGGAGAGTGCACTAGGCGCGGCCAAACGGCGTTTTCCTCGCTTCCCAGGCTAGGAGAAGCACTTTCCGTGCTGCAAACAGCTTCTCTGCCTGTGGAGAGCTCGGAAACAGCGTTTAACGCTGTTCCAAGCCTGCCTGCGAGCGAACCGCCGGAGAGTGCATTGGGCGCGGCCAAACGGCGTTTTCTCGCTTCCCAGGCTAGGAGAAGCACTTCCCGTGCTGCAAACAGCTTCTCTGCCTGTGGGGAGCTCGGAAACAGCGTTTAACGCTGTTCCAAGCCTGCCTGCAAGCGAACCGCCGGAGAGTGCATTGGGCGCGGCCAAACGGCGTTTTCTCGCTTCCCAGGCTAGGAGAAGCACTTTCCGTGCTGCAAACAGCTTCTCTGCCTGTGGAGAGCTCGGAAACAGCGTTTAACGCTGTTCCAAGCCTGCCTGCGAGCGAACCGCCGGAGAGTGCACTAGACGCGGCCAAACGGCGTTTTCTCGCTTCCCAGGCTAGGAGAAGCACTTTCCGTGCTGCAAACAGCTTCTCTGCCTGTGGAGAGCTCGGAAACAGCGTTTAACGCTGTTCCAAGCCTGCCTGCGAAGCGAACCGCCGGAGAGTGCACTAACCGCGGCCAAACGGCGTTTTCTCTCGCTTCCCAGGCTAGGAGAAGCACTTTCCGTGCTGCAAACAGCTTCTCTGCCTGTGGAGAGCTCGGAAACAGCGTTTAACGCTGTTCCAAGCCTGCCTGCAAGCGAACCGCCGGAGAGTGCACTGGGCGCGGCCAAACGGCGTTTTCTCGCTTCCCAGGCTAGGAGAAGCACTTTCCGTGCTGCAAACAGCTTCTCTGCCTGTGGGGAGCTCGGAAACAGCGTTTAACGCTGTTCCAAGCCTGCCTGCAAGCGAACCGCCGGAGAGTGCACTGGGGCGCGGCCAAACGGCGTTTTCCTCGCTTCCCAGGCTAGGAGAAGCACTTTCCGTGCTGCAAACAGCTTCTCTGCCTGTGGAGAGCTCGGAAACAGCGTTTAACGCTGTTCCAAGCCTGCCTGCGAGCGAACCGGCGGAGAGTGCACTAGACGCGGCCAAACGGCGTTATCTCGCTTCCCAGGCTAGGAGAAGCACTTTCCGTGCTGCAAACAGCTTCTCTGCCTGTGGAGAGCTCGGAAACAGCGTTTAACGCTGTTCCAAGCCTGCCTGCAAGCGAACCGCCGGAGAGTGCACTGGGCGCGGCCAAACGGCGTTTTCTCGCTTCCCAGGCTAGGAGAAGCACTTTCCGTGCTGCAAACAGCTTCTCTGCCTGTGGAGAGCTCGGAAACAGCGTTTAACGCTGTTCCAAGCCTGCCTGCGAGCGAACCGGCGGAGAGTGCACTGGGCGCGGCCAAACGGCGTTTTCCCTCGCTTCCCAGGCTAGGAGAAGCACTTTCCGTGCTGCAAACAGCTTCTCTGCCTGTGGAGAGCTCGGAAACAGCGTTTAACGCTGTTCCAAGCCTGCCTGCAAGCGAACCGCCGGAGAGTGCACTGGGCGCGGCCAAACGGCGTTTTCTCGCTTCCCAGGCTAGGAGAAGCACTTTCCGTGCTGCAAACAGCTTCTCTGCCTGTGGAGAGCTCGGAAACAGCGTTTAACGCTGTTCCAAGCCTGCCTGCAAGCGAACCGCCGGAGAGTGCACTGGGCGCGGCCCAAACGGCGTTTTCTCGCTTCCCAGGCTAGGAGAAGCACTTTCCGTGCTGCAAACAGCTTCTCTGCCTGTGGAGAGCTCGGAAACAGCGTTTAACGCTGTTCCAAGCCTGCCTGCAAGCGAACCGCCGGAGAGTGCACTGGGCGCGGGCCAAACGGCGTTTTCTCGCTTCCCAGGCTAGGAGAAGCACTTTCCGTGCTGCAAACAGCTTCTCTGCCTGTGGAGAGCTCGGAAACAGCGTTTTAACGCTGTTCCAAGCCTGCCTGCGAGCGAACCGCCGGAGAGTGCATTGGGCGCGGCCAAACGGCGTTTTCTCGCTTCCCAGGCTAGGAGAAGCACTTCCCGTGCTGCAAACAGCTTCTCTGCCTGTGGAGAGCTCGGAAACAGCGTTTAACGCTGTTCAAAGCCTGCCTGCAAGCGAACCGCCGGAGAGTGCACTGGGGCGCGGCCAAACGGCGTTTTCTCGCTTCCCAGGCTAGGAGAAGCACTTTCCGTGCTGCAAACAGCTTCTCTGCCTGTGGAGAGCTCGGAAACAGCGTTTAACGCTGTTCCAAGCCTGCCTGCAAGCGAACCGGCGGAGAGTGCACTGGGCGCGGCCAAACGGCGTTTTCTCGCTTCCCAGGCTAGGAGAAGCACTTTCCCGTGCTGCAAACAGCTTCTCTGCCTGTGGAGAGCTCGGAAACAGCGTTTAACGCTGTTCCAAGCCTGCCTGCAAGCGAACCGCCGGAGAGTGCACTGGGCGCGGCCAAACGGCGTTTTCTCGCTTCCCAGGCTAGGAGAAGCACTTTCCGTGCTGCAAACAGCTTCTCTGCCTGTGGAGAGCTCGGAAACAGCGTTTAACGCTGTTCCAAGCCTGCCTGCAAGCGAACCGCCGGAGAGTGCACTGGGCGCGGCCAAACGGCGTTTTCTCGCTTCCCAGGCTAGGAGAAGCACCTTCCGTGCTGCAAACAGCTTCTCTGCCTGTGGAGAGCTCGGAAACAGCGTTTAACGCTGTTCCAAGCCTGCCTGCAAGCGAACCGCCGGAGAGTGCACTGGGCGCGGCCAAACGGCGTTTCTCCTCGCTTCCCAGGCTAGGAGAAGCACTTTCCGTGCTGCAAACAGCTTCTCTGCCTGTGGGGAGCTCGGAAACAGCGTTTAACGCTGTTCCAAGCCTGCCTGCAAGCGAACCGCCGGAGAGTGCACTGGGCGCGGCCAAACGGCGTTTTCTCGCTTCCCAGGCTAGGAGAAGCACTTTCCGTGCTGCAAACAGCTTCTCTGCCTGTGGAGAGCTCGGAAACAGCGTTTAACGCTGTTCCAAGCCTGCCTGCGAGCGAACCGGCGGAGAGTGCACTAGACGCGGCCAAACGGCGTTATCTCGCTTCCCAGGCTAGGAGAAGCACTTTCCGTGCTGCAAACAGCTTCTCTGCCTGTGGAGAGCTCGGAAACAGCGTTTAACGCTGTTCCAAGCCTGCCTGCGAGCGAACCGGCGGAGAGTGCACTGGGCGCGGCCAAACGGCGTTTTCCTCGCTTCCCAGGCTAGGAGAAGCACTTTCCGTGCTGCAAACAGCTTCTCTGCCTGTGGAGAGCTCGGAAACAGCGTTTAACGCTGTTCCAAGCCTGCCTGCAAGCGAACCGCCGGAGAGTGGCACTGGGCGCGGCCAAACGGCGTTTTCCCTCGCTTCCCAGGCTAGGAGAAGCACTTTCCGTGCTGCAAACAGCTTCTCTGCCTGTGGAGAGCTCGGAAACAGCGTTTAACGCTGTTCCAAGCCTGCCTGCAAGCGAACCGCCGGAGAGTGCACTGGGCGCGGCCAAACGGCGTTTTCCTCGCTTCCCAGGCTAAGAAGCACTTTCCGTGCTGCAAACAGCTTCTCTGCCTGTGGAGAGCTCGGAAACAGCGTTTAACGCTGTTCCAAGCCTGCCTGCAAGCGAACCGCCGGAGAGTGCACTGGGCGCGGCCAAACGGCGTTTTCTCGCTTCCCAGGCTAGGAGAAGCACTTTCCGTGCTGCAAACAGCTTCTCTGCCTGTGGAGAGCTCGGAAACAGCGTTTAAACGCTGTTCCAAGCCTGCCTGCGAGCGAACCGCCGGAGAGTGCATTGGGGCGCGGGCCAAACGGCGTTTTCTCGCTTCCCAGGCTAGGAGAAGCACTTGCCGTGCTGCAAACAGCTTCTCTGCCTGTGGAGAGCTCGGAAACCAGCGTTTAACGCTGTTCCAAGCCTGCCTGCAAGCGAACCGCCGGAGAGTGCACTGGGCGCGGCCAAACGGCGTTTTCTCGCTTCCCAGGCTAGGAGAAGCACTTTCCGTGCTGCAAACAGCTTCTCTGCCTGTGGAGAGCTCGGAAACAGCGTTTAACGCTGTTCCAAGCCTGCCTGCAAGCGAACCCGGCGGAGAGTGCACTGGGCGCGGCCAAACGGCGTTTTCCTCGCTTCCCAGGCTAGGAGAAGCACTTTCCGTGCTGCAAACAGCTTCTCTGCCTGTGGAGAGCTCGGAAACAGCGTTTAACGCTGTTCCAAGCCTGCCTGCAAGCGAACCGCCGGAGAGTGCACTGGGCGCGGCCAAACGGCGTTTTCTCTCGCTTCCCAGGCTAGGAGAAGCACTTTCCGTGCTGCAAACAGCTTCTCTGCCTGTGGAGAGCTCGGAAACAGCGTTTAACGCTGTTCCAAGCCTGCCTGCAAGCGAACCGCCGGAGGAGTGCACTGGGCGCGGCCAAACGGCGTTTTCCTCGCTTCCCAGGCTAGGAGAAGCACTTTCCGTGCTGCAAAACAGCTTCTCTGCCTGTGGAGAGCTCGGAAACAGCGTTTAACGCTGTTCCAAGCCTGCCTGCAAGCGAACCGCCGGAGAGTGCACTGGGCGCGGCCAAACGGCGTTTTCCTCGCTTTCCCAGGCTAGGAGAAGCACTTTCCGTGCTGCAAACAGCTTCTCTGCCTGTGGAGAGCTCGGAAACAGCGTTTAACGCTGTTCCAAGCCTGCCTGCAAGCGAACCGCCGGAGAGTGCACTGGGCGCGGGCCAAACGGCGTTTTCTCGCTTCCCAGGCTAGGAGAAGCACTTTCCGTGCTGCAAACAGCTTCTCTGCCTGTGGAGAGCTCGGAAACAGCGTTTAACGCTGTTCCAAGCCTGCCTGCAAGCGAACCGCCGGAGAGTGCACTGGGCGCGGCCAAACGGCGTTTTCCTCGCTTCCCAGGCTAGGAGAAGCACTTTCCGTGCTGCAAACAGCTTCTCTGCCTGTGGAGAGCTCGGAAACAGCGTTTAACGCTGTTCCAAGCCTGCCTGCAAGCGAACCGCCGGAGAGTGCACTGGGCGCGGCCAAACGGCGTTTTCCCTCGCTTCCCAGGCTAGGAGAAGCACTTTCCGTGCTGCAAACAGCTTCTCTGCCTGTGGAGAGCTCGGAAACAGCGTTTAACGCTGTTCCAAGCCTGCCTGCGAGCGAACCGGCGGAGAGTGCACTAGACGCGGCCAAACGGCGTTTTCCTCGCTTCCCAGGCTAGGAGAAGCACTTTCCGTGCTGCAAACAGCTTCTCTGCCTGTGGAGAGCTCGGAAACAGCGTTTAACGCTGTTCCAAGCCTGCCTGCAAGCGAACCGCCGGAGAGTGCACTGTGCGCGGCCAAACGGCGTTTTCTCGCTTCCCAGGCTAGGAGAAGCACTTTCCGTGCTGCAAACAGCTTCTCTGCCTGTGGAGAGCTCGGAAACAGCGTTTAACGCTGTTCCAAGCCTGCCTGCAAGCGAACCGCCGGAGAGTGCACTGTGCGCGGCCAAACGGCGTTTTCCTCGCTTCCCAGGCTAGGAGAAGCACTTTCCGTGCTGCAAACAGCTTCTCTGCCTGTGGAGAGCTCGGAAACAGCGTTTAAACGCTGTTCCAAGCCTGCCTGCAAGCGAACCGCCGGAGAGTGCACTGGGCGCGGCCAAACGGCGTTTTCTCGCTTCCCAGGCTAGGAGAAGCACTTTCCGTGCTGCAAACAGCTTCTCTGCCTGTGGAGAGCTCGGAAACAGCGTTTAAACGCTGTTCCAAGCCTGCCTGCAAGCGAACCGCCGGAGAGTGCACTGGGCGCGGCCAAACGGCGTTTTCCTCGCTTCCCAGGCTAGGAGAAGCACTTTCCGTGCTGCAAACAGCTTCTCTGCCTGTGGAGAGCTCGGAAACAGCGTTTAACGCAGTTCCAAGCCTGCCTGCAAGCGAACCGCCGGAGAGTGCACTAGACGCGGCCAAACGGCGTTATCTCGCTTCCCAGGCTAGGAGAAGCACTTTCCGTGCTGCAAACAGCTTCTCTGCCTGTGGAGAGCTCGGAAACAGCGTTTAACGCTGTTCCAAGCCTGCCTGCAAGCGAACCGGCGGAGAGTGCACTAGACGCGGCCAAAACGGCGTTTTCTCGCTTCCCAGGCTAGGAGAAGCGTTTTCCGTGCTGCAAAGAGCTTCTCTGCTTGTGGGGAGCTCGGAAACAGCGTTTAACGCTGTTCCAAGCCTGCCTGCAAGCGAACCGCCGGAGAGTGCACTAGGCGCGGGCCAAACGGCGTTTTCTCGCTTCCCAGGCTAGGAGAAGCACTTTCCGTGCTGCAAACAGCTTCTCTGCCTGTGGAGAGCTCGGAAACAGCGTTTAACGCTGTTCCAAGCCTGCCTGCAAGCGAACCGCCGGAGAGTGCACTGGGCGCGGCCAAACGGCGTTTTCCTCGCTTCCCAGGCTAGGAGAAGCACTTTCCGTGCTGCAAACAGCTTCTCTGCCTGTGGAGAGCTCGGAAACAGCGTTTAACGCTGTTCCAAGCCTGCCTGCAAGCGAACCGCCCGAGAGTGCACGAGGCGCGGCCAAACGGCGTTTTCTCGCTTCCCAGGCTAGGAGAAGCACTTTCCGTGCTGCAAACAGCTTCTCTGCCTGTGGAGAGCTCGGAAACAGCGTTTAACGCTGTTCCAAGCCTGCCTGCAAGCGAACCGCCGGAGAGTGCACTGGGCGCGGCCAAACGGCGTTTTCCTCGCTTCCCCAGGCTACGGAGAAGCACTTTCCGTGCTGCAAACAGCTTCTCTGCCTGTGGAGAGCTCGGAAACAGCGTTTAACGCTGTTCCAAGCCTGCCTGCGAGCGAACCGGCCGGAGAGTGCACTAGGCGCGGCCAAACGGCGTTTTCTCGCTTCCCAGGCTAGGAGAAGCACTTTCCGTGCTGCAAACAGCTTCTCTGCCTGTGGAGAGCTCGGAAACAGCGTTTAACGCTGTTCCAAGCCTGCCTGCGAGCGAACCGCCGGAGAGTGCACTAACCGCGGCCAAACGGCGTTTTCCTCGCTTCCCAGGCTAGGAGAAGCACTTTCCGTGCTGCAAACAGCTTCTCTGCCTGTGGAGAGCTCGGAAACAGCGTTTAATCGCTGTTCCAAGCCTGCCTGCAAGCGAACCGCCGGAGAGTGCACTGGGCGCGGCCAAACGGCGTTTTTCTCGCTTCCCAGGCTAGGAGAAGCACTTTCCGTGCTGCAAACAGCTTCTCTGCCTGTGGAGAGCTCGGAAACAGCGTTTAACGCTGTTCCAAGCCTGCCTGCAAGCGAACCGCCGGAGAGTGCACTGGGCGCGGCCAAACGGCGTTTTCTCGCTTCCCAGGCTAGGAGAAGCACTTTCCGTGCTGCAAACAGCTTCTCTGCCTGTGGAGAGCTCGGAAACAGCGTTTAACGCTGTTCCAAGCCTGCCTGCAAGCGAACCGCCGGAGAGTGCACTGGGCGCGGCCAAACGGCGTTTTCCTCGCTTCCCAGGCTAGGAGAAGCACTTTCCGTGCTGCAAACAGCTTCTCTGCCTGTGGAGAGCTCGGAAACAGCGTTTAACGCTGTTCCAAGCCTGCCTGCAAGCGAACCGCCGGAGAGTGCACTGGGCGCGGCCAAACGGCGTTTTCTCGCTTCCCAGGCTAGGAGAAGCACTTTCCGTGCTGCAAACAGCTTCTCTGCCTGTGGAGAGCTCGGAAACAGCGTTTAACGCTGTTCCAAGCCTGCCTGCGAGCGAACCGGCGGAGAGTGCACTAGACGCGGCCAAACGGCGTTTTCTCGCTTCCCAGGCTAGGAGAAGCACTTTCCGTGCTGCAAACAGCTTCTCTGCCTGTGGAGAGCTCGGAAACAGCGTTTAACGCTGTTCCAAGCCTGCCTGCAAGCGAACCGCCGGAGAGTGCACTAGGCGCGGCAAAACGGCGTTTTCTCGCTTCCCAGGCTAGGAGAAGCACTTTCCGTGCTGCAAACAGCTTTCTCTGCCTGTGGAGAGCTCGGAAACAGCGTTTAACGCTGTTCCAAGCCTGCCTGCAAGCGAACCGGCGGAGAGTGCACTGTGCGCGGCCAAACGGCGTTTTCTCGCTTCCCAGGCTAGGAGAAGCACTTTCCGTGCTGCAAACAGCTTCTCTGCCTGTGGAGAGCTCGGAAACAGCGTTTAAACGCTGTTCCAAGCCTGCCTGCAAGCGAACCGCCGGAGAGTGCACTGGGCGCGGCCAAACGGCGTTTTCCCTCGCTTCCCAGGCTAGGAGAAGCACTTTCCGTGCTGCAAACAGCTTCTCTGCCTGTGGAGAGCTCGGAAACAGCGTTTAACGCTGTTCCAAGCCTGCCTGCAAGCGAACCGGCGGAGAGTGCACTGGGCGCGGCCAAACGGCGTTTTCTCGCTTCCCAGGCTAGGAGAAGCACTTTCCGTGCTGCAAACAGCTTCTCTGCCTGTGGAGAGCTCGGAAACAGCGTTTAACGCTGTTCCAAGCCTGCCTGCAAGCGAACCGCCGGAGAGTGCACTGGGCGCGGCCAAACGGCGTTATCCTCGCTTCCCAGGCTAGGAGAAGCACTTTCCGTGCTGCAAACAGCTTCTCTGCCTGTGGAGAGCTCGGAAACAGCGTTTAACGCTGTTCCAAGCCTGCCTGCAAGCGAACCGGCGGAGAGTGCACTAGACGCGGCCAAACGGCGTTTTCTCGCTTCCCAGGCTAGGAGAAGCGTTTTCCGTGCTGCAAACAGCTTCTCTGCTTGTGGGGAGCTCGGAAACAGCGTTTGACGCTGTTCCAAGCCTGCCTGCAAGCGAACCGGCGGAGAGTGCACTAGACGCGGCCAAACGGCGTTTTCTCGCTTCCCAGGCTAGGAGAAGCGTTTTCCGTGCTGCAAACAGCTTCTCTGCTTGTGGGGAGCTCGGAAACAGCGTTTGACGCTGTTCCAAGCCTGCCTGCAAGCGAACCGGCGGAGAGTGCACTAGACGCGGCCAAACGGCGTTTTCTCGCTTCCCAGGCTAGGAGAAGCGTTTTCCGTGCTGCAAACAGCTTCTCTGCTTGTGGGGAGCTCGGAAACAGCGTTTGACGCTGTTCCAAGCCTGCCTGCAAGCGAACCGGCGGAGAGTGCACTAGACGCGGCCAAACGGCGTTTTCCTCGCTTCCCAGGCTAGGAGAAGCGTTTTCCGTGCTGCAAACAGCTTCTCTGCTTGTGGGGAGCTCGGAAACAGCGTTTGACGCTGTTCCAAGCCTGCCTGCAAGCGAACCGGCGGAGAGTGCACTAGACGCGGCCAAACGGCGTTTTCTCGCTTCCCAGGCTAGGAGAAGCGTTTCCGTGCTGCAAACAGCTTCTCTGCCTGTGGAGAGCTCGGAAACAGCGTTTAACGCTGTTCCAAGCCTGCCTGCGAGCGAACCGGCGGAGAGTGCACTAAGCGCGGCCAAACGGCGTTTTCCTCGCTTCCCAGGCTAGGAGAAGCACTTTCCGTGCTGCAAACAGCTTCTCTGCCTGTGGAGAGCTCGGAAACAGCGTTTAACGCTGTTCCAAGCCTGCCTGCAAGCGAACCGCCGGAGAGTGCACTGGGCGCGGCCAAACGGCGTTTTCTCGCTTCCCAGGCTAGGAGAAGCACTTTCCGTGCTGCAAACAGCTTCTCTGCCTGTGGAGAGCTCGGAAACAGCGTTTAACGCTGTTCCAAGCCTGCCTGCAAGCGAACCGCCGGAGAGTGCACTGGGCGCGGCCAAACGGCGTTTTCTCGCTTCCCAGGCTAGGAGAAGCACTTTCCGTGCTGCAAACAGCTTCTCTGCC